>NW_027526153.1:0-65743 GCF_052094955.1 Ictidomys tridecemlineatus
GGACTCTTACAGAGAGCAGAGGTTGGAGACTCGGGTGAAGAAGGATCATTGCGGAGAGCAGATGTTGGATTCTGAGAGGCAGAAAGATCGTTGCAGAAAGCAGAGGTTTCAGACTGTGGTGCAGATAGATCGTTACAGAGAGCAGAGGTTGGAGACTGGGGTGCAGATGGACAGTTACAAAGAGCACAGATGGAGACTTGGGTGCAGAAGAAATGTTGCAGAGAGCAGAAGTTGGAGACTGCGGTGCAGAAGGACTCTTACTGAGAGTAGAGGTTGGAGACTGGGGTGCAGAAGAACTGATACAGAAAGCTGACGTTGGAGACTGGGGTGCAGAAGGACCGTTACAGAGAGCAGAGTTTTGAGACTGCGGTACAGAAGGACTGTTACAGAGAGCAGAGTTAGGATACTGGTGTTCAAAAGGACTGATCCAGAAAGCATAGGTTGGAGAATGGGGTTAAGAAGGCCTGTTACAGAGAGTAGCGGTTGGAGACTGAGGTGCTGAAGGTTCATTACAGAGAGCAGAGGTTAGACACTGAGGTGCAGAAGGACTGTTACAGAGAGGAGCGGTTAGAAACTGGGGTGCAGAAAGATTCTTACAGAGAGCAGAGGAAGTAGACTGGGGTGCAGAAGGACAGTTGCAGAGTGCAGAGGATGGAGACTGAGGTGAAGAATGATCGTTGCAGAGAGAAGATTTTGGAAACTGGGTTGCAGAAGGCCTGTTACAGAGTGCAGAATTTCGAGAGTGGGGCTCAGAAGGTTTGTTACACAGAATATAGGTTGGAGACTAAAATGCAGAAGGATCGTTTCAGAGAGCAGAGGTTGGTGACTGGGGTGCAAAAGGACTGTTACAGATTGGAAAACTTGGAGATTGAGGTGAAGAAAGATCTTGCAGAGAGCAGAGGTTGAAGACTGAGGTGCAGAATGATAGCTACAAAGAGCAGAGTTTGGAGACTGGGGTGCAGCAGGACAGTTACAGAGAGCACATGTTGGAGACTGGGGTCCAGAAGAAATGTTGCAGAGAGTAGAGTTGTGAGACTGGGGTGAAGAAGGACTATAGCGGAGAGCAGAGGTTAGAGACTGGGGTGCAGAAGGACTGTTGCAGAGAGCAGACGTTGGAGACTGGGATGCAAAAGGATCCTTGCAGAGAGCAGAGGTTGGAGACTGGGGTGCAGAAGGACTGTGGCAGAGAACAGAGTGTGGAGACTAGGGTGCAGAAATACCGTTGCAGAGAGCAGAGGTTGGAGACTGAGGTGCAGAAGGATTGTTAAAGAGAGCAGAAGTTGGAGACTGGAGTGCAGAAGGACTGTTGCATAGAGCAGAGGTTGGAGACTGAGGTTAAGAAGAATCCTTGCAGAGAGAAGAGGTTTGGGACTGGGGTTCAGAAGGCCTGTTACAGAGAGCAGAGATTAGAGACTAGGGTTCAGAAGTCCTGTTACACAGAGCAGAGTTTGTAGACTGAGGTGCAGAAGGACTGTTAAAGATAGCACAATTTCCTGACTTGGTTGCAGAAGGATATTACAGAGAGCATTTTGTAGACTGAGGTCCAGAAGGACTTTTACAGAGAGCAATGTTTAGAAACTCGGGTGCAGAAGGATATTTGCAGAGAGCCGAGTTTTCAGACTGAGGTGCAGAAGGACTGTTTCAGAGAGCAGATATTGGATCCTGGGATGTAGAAGGACCGTTGCAGAGAGCAGAGGTTGGAGCCTGTGGAGTAAAAGGATCGTTGTAGAAAGCATATGTTGGAGACTGGGGTGCAGAAGGACTATTAAAGAGAGCAGAGTTTGGAGACTGAGGTGCAGAAAGATCATTTCTGAGTGCAGAGGTTTGAGACTGGGGTGCTTAAGGACTGTTACAGATTGCAGAACTTGGAGACTGAGGTGCAGAATGACTTTTACAGAGAGTAGAGTTTGGAGGCTGGGGTGCAAAAGGATTCTTACAGAGAGAAGAAAATGGAGACTGTGGTATAGAAGGATCGTTGCAGAGAGCAGGGGTTGGAGAATGAGGTGCAGAAGGATCGCTTCAGAGAGCAGAGGTTGGAGACTGGGTTTCAGCTGGACAGTTACAGAGAGCACAGGTTGGAAACTTGGGTGCAGAAGAAAAGTTGCAGAGAGCAGAGGTTGGAGACTGGAGTGCAGAAGTACTGTAGCAGAGAGCATAAGTTGTAGACTTGGGTGCAGAAGGACTGTTTCAGAGAGCAGTTGTTAGAGACTGGGATGCAGAAGAATCCTTGCAGACAGAAGAGGTTGGAGACTGGGGAGCAGAAGTCCTGTTACAGAGAGCAGAGTCTGGAGACTG
The DNA here is from genome assembly GCF_052094955.1 of Ictidomys tridecemlineatus. Classification (NCBI taxonomy): domain Eukaryota; kingdom Metazoa; phylum Chordata; class Mammalia; order Rodentia; family Sciuridae; genus Ictidomys; species Ictidomys tridecemlineatus. The sequence goes on from NW_027526153.1 coordinate 2,296, forward strand.
GGGTGCAGAAGACCTGTTACAGAGAGCAGAGGTTGAAGACTGGTGTGCTGAAATATCGATACATATAGCACAGTTTGAAGACTGGGGTGCAGAAGGATTTTTGTAGACAGGAGAGGTTTAAGACTGAGGCTTAGAAGGACTGTTACAGAGAGCAGAGGTTGGAATCTGAGGTGCAGAAGGACTGTGACAGAAAGCAGAGGTTGGCAATTGGGGTGCAGAAGGACCGTAAGAGAGAGAAGAGGTTGAAGACTGCCGTACAGAAGGACTGTTACAGAGAGCAGAGTTTTCAGACTGGGGTGCAGAAAGACCGTTACAGAGAAAAGATGTGGGAGACTGGGGTGCAGAAAGACTATTACAGAGAACAGACTTTGGATACAAAGGTGCAGAAGGATTGTTACAGAGAGCAGAGTTTGGAGACTGAGGTGCAGAAGGACAATTACAGAGAGCAAAGGATGGAGACTGAGGTGCAGAAGGACTTTTACAGAGAGCAGAGGTTGGAGACTGGGGTGTAGAAAGATCGTTGCAGAGAGAAAAGTTTGGAGACTGGGGTGCAGAAGGACTGTTACAGAAAACAGAGGTTGGCAATTGGGGAGCAGATGGACTGTTACAAAGAGAAGAGTTTGGAGACTACGAAACAAAAAAACTTTTACAGAGAGCAGAGTTTGGAGACTGGATAGAAGAAGGATCATTGCAGAGAGCAGATGTTGGAGACTGGGGTGCAGAAAGACTGTTCCACAGAGCACAGGTTGGAGACTGGGGTGCAGAAGAAATGTTACAGACAGCAGAGTTTGAAGACTTGGGTCCATAAGGACTTTGGCAGAGAGCAAAGTTTGGAGACTGTGGTGCAGAAGGACTGACACAGAGATCAGAGTTTGGAGACTGGCATGAAGAAGAATCCTTTCAGAGAGCAGATGTTGGGAACTAAGGTGCAGAAGGATCATTACACAGAGCAGATTTTGGTTACTGGGGTGTAAAAGGACTGCTGCAGAGAGCAGAGGTTGGAGACTGGGGTGCAGCAGGACAGTTACAGAGAGCACATGTTGGAGACTTGGGTGCAGAAGAAATTTTGCAGAGAGCAGAGGTTGGATAGTGGGGTGCAGAAGTACTGTAGCTGCGAGAAGATGTTGGAGACTGGGGTGCAGAAGGACTGTTGCAGAGAGCAGACGTTGGAGACTGGGATGCAGAAAGATGGTTGCAGAGAGCAGATGTTGGATACTGAGGTATTAGAAGATGTTTGCAGAGAGCAGATGTTGAAGACTGGGGTGCAGATGGACTGTTGCAGAGAGCAGAGGTTGGAGACTGAGGTGCAGAAGGATCGTTGGAAAGAGAAGAGATTGAAGACTGGGGTGCAGAAGGACTGTTGCAGAGAGCAGATGTTGGATACTGGGCTATAATAAGATTTTTGCAGAGAGCAGATGTTGGAGACTGGGGTGCAGATGGACTGTTGCAGAGAGCAGAGGTTGGAGACTTAGGTGCGGAAGGATCATTGCAGAGAGCAGAGTTTGGAGACTGGGGTACAGAAGACCTGTTACAGAGAGCAGAGGTTGGAGACTGGGGTGCAGAATGATCGTTGTAGACAGCAGAGGTATAAGACTGAGGCTTAGAAGGAGTATTCCAGAGAGCAGAGGTTGGAATCTGAGGTGCAGAAGGACTGTTACAGAAAGCAGAGGTTGGCAATTGCGGTGCAGAAGGACCGTTATAGAGAGAAGAGGTTGGAGACTGCGGTACAGAAGGACTGTTAGACAGAGCAGAGTTTGGAGACTTTGGTGCAGAAGGACCGTTGTAGAGAGCAGATGTTGGAGTCTAGGATGCAGAAGGACTGTTACAGAGAGTAGACGTTGGAGACTGAGGTGCAGAAGAACTGATACAGAGAGCAGAGTTTGGAGACTGGGGTACAGAATTACCATTACAAAGAGCAAAAGTTGGAGACTGAGGTGCAGATGGACTTTTAGAGAGAGCAGTGTTTGGATACTGGGGTGCAGAAGGACTGTTACAGAGAGGAAGGGTTGGAAAAGGAATGCAAAAGGATCTTACAGAGAGCAGAGTCTGGAGACTGGGGTGCAGAAGAACTGTTGCAGAGAGCAGATGTTGGAGACTGGGGTGCGGAAGGTCTGTTGCAGAGAGCAGATGTTTGTAACTAGGGTGCAGAAGGATTGTTGTAGAGAGCAGAGCTTGGAGACTGGTTTGCAGAAGGACTGTTTTAGAGAGCAGAGGTTGGAGACTGAGGTTCGAAAGTCCTGTTACAGAGATCAGAGTTTGGAGACTCGGGTGCAAAATTACTGTCACAGAGAGCAGAGTTTGGATACAGGGGTGCAGAAAGATCTTACAGAGAGCAGAGTTTGAAGACTGACGTCCAGAAGGACTGTTGCAGAGATCAGAGGTTGGAGACTGGGGTGCAGTAGGATCATTGCAGAGAGCAGAGGTTGGAGACTGGGGTGCAGAAGGATCGTTGAAGAGAGCAGCGGTTGGAGACTGGGGTGCAGAAGGCCTGCTACAGAGAGCAGAGTTTGGAGACTGCCGTGAATAAGGCCTGTTACGAAGAGGAGAGTTTGGAGACTGGGTTGCTGAAAGATCTTACAGAGAGCAGAGGTTGGAGACTGAGGTGCAGGTGGACTGTTACAGAGAGCAGTGTTCGGAGACTGGGGTGCAGAAAAAATTGTGCAGAGACCAAAAGTGTCAGACTGAGGTGCAGAGGGACTGTTACGGAGAGTAGAGTTTGGAGACTGAGGTGTAGAAAGACTGTTACAGAGAGCAGAGTTTGGAGACTGAGTTGCAGAAGCACTGTTATAGAAAGCAGAGTTTGGAAATTGGGGTGCACAAGGACAGTTACAGAGACCAGAGTTTTGAGACTTTGGTATAGAAAAAGTATTACTGAGAGCAGAGCTTGGAGACTCGGGTGCAGAATGAATGTTAAAGAGAGCACAGGTTGGAGTCTGAGGTGCAGAATGATAGCTACAAAGAGCAGAGGGTTTAGACTGTGGTTCAGAACGACTGATACAGAAAGTAGAGTTTGGAGACCGGGTGAAGAATAACAAGTTATGGAGAGCAGAGGTTGGAGACTGTGGTACTGAAAAACTGTTACACAGAGCAGATGTTAAAGACTGGTTAGCAGAAGGACTGTTGCAGAGGACAGAGGTTGGAGACTAGGGTGCCACAGGACACTTGCAGAAAGCAGAGGTTAAAGACTGAGGTGGAAAGGTATGTTACAGAGACCAGAGTTTGGAAACTGAGGTGCAGAAGGATCTTACAGAGAGCAGACTTTGGAGACTGTGGTGCAGAAGTACTGTTGCAGAGAGCAGAGATGGAGACTGGAGTGCAGAAGGACTGTTGCGGAGAGCAGAGTTTGGAGACTGGAGTGCATAAGGACTGTTGCAGAGAGCATAGGTTGGAGACTTTGATGCAAAAGGACTCTTAGAGAGAGCAGAAATTGGAGACTGGGTGAAGAAGGACTGATACAGAAAGCAGAGATTGGAGTCTGGGGTGAAGAAAGACAGTTACAAAGAGCAAATGTTGGAGACTGCAGTACAGAAGGACAGTTGCAGAGAGCAGAGTTTGGAGACTGGGGTGCAGAAGGACTGTTGCAGAGAGCAGAGATTGGAGACTGAGGGGCAGAAGGACTCTTAGAGAGAGCAGAAGTTGGAGACTGTCGTGAAGAAGGAGTGATACAGAAAGCAGAAATTGGAGTCTGGTGTGTAGTAAGACCGTTACAGAGAGCAGAGCTTGGAGACTGAAGTATAGAAGGACTGTTGCACAGAGCAGAATTTGGAGACTGGGGTGCAGAAGGACTGTTGCAGATAGCAGAGATTAGAGAATGAGGTGCAGAAGTCCTGTTACATAGAGCAGAAGTTGGAGAACGGGGTGCAGAAAGATCGTTGCAAGGAGCAGAGCTTGCAGACAGGGGTGCAGAATCATCTTTCAGAGAGCAGAAGTTGGAGACTGAGGTGCAGATGGACTGTTTCAGAGATGAGAGGTTGAAAGACTGGGGTGCAGTATGATCATTGCAGAGAGCAGAGGTTGGAGACAGGGGTGCAGAATGATCCTTGCATAGAGCAGAGTTTGGAGACTGGCGTGCAGAAAGCCTGTTACAGAGAGGAGAGGTTGGAGACTGCGGTGTAGAAGGACTGTTATACAGAGCAGTGTTTGGAGACTGGGTTGCTAAAGGATCTTGCAGAGAGCAGAGGTTTGAGACTGAGGTGCATGTGGACTTTTACAGAGAACAGTGCTTGGAGAGTGGGGTGTAGAAGGACTGTTACAGAGAGCAGAGTTTGGAGACTCAGGTGCAGAAGCAATGTTACAGCAAGCAGAGTTTGGAAATTGGCGTGCAGAAGAACTGTTACAGAGAGCAGAGTTTTGAGACTGCGGTATAGGACTGTTATTTAGAGCAGAGGTTGGAAACTGGGGTGCAGGAGGACTCTTACATAGAGCATAGGTTGGAGACTGAGGTGAAGAAGGATAGATACAGAGAACATATTTTTGAGATTGGGGTTCAGGCAGACTGATACAGAAACAGAAGTTGGAGACCTGGGTGTAGAAGGACTGTTACAAAGAGCAGAAGTTGGAGACTGCGGTACAGAAGGACTGTTACAGAGAGCAGATCTCGGAGACTGGGGAGCAAAAGGACTGTTGAAGAGGACAGAAGTTGGATTCTACGGTGGAGAGGGAATGTTACAGAAAGCAGAGTTTAGAAACTGAAGTGCAGAAGGATCTTACAGAGAGCAGAGGTTAAAGACTGTGGTGCAGAAGGACTGTTGCAGAGATCAGAGGTTGGAGATTGGAGTGTGTTAAGATCATTGCAGAGAGCAGTGGTTGGAGACTGGGGTCCAGAAGGATCATTGCAGAGAGGAGAGGTGTCAGACAGAGGTGCAGAAAGACTGTTAAAGAGAGCAGAGGTTGGAGACTGAGGTGTAGAAGTACTGTTACAGAGAGCAGAGTTTTAAGACTGGCGTGCAGAAGTCCTGTTACAGAGAGTAGAGGTTGGTGACTGTGGTGCAGAAGGACTGTTATAGAGAGCAGAATTTGGAGACTGGGTAGCTGAAGGATCTTACGGAGAGAAGAGGTTTTAGACTGAGGTGTAGCAGGACTGTTGTAGAAACAGAGGTTGGAGACTGAGGGGTAGAAGGACTGTTACAGAGAGCATAGGTTGGAGACGGTGGTGCAGAAGGACTGATACAAAAAACAGAGTTTGCAGTCTGGGTTGCAGAAGGATCTTACATAAAGCAGAGGTTTGAAACTGAGGTGCAGAAGTACTGTTATAGACAGCAGAGGTTAGAGACTGGGGTGCACAAGGATGCTTACAGAGAGCAGAGTTTGGAGACTCCAGTATAGAACTGCTGTTACAGAGAGCACCATTTTGATTGGGGTAAAGGACTGTTGTAGATAGAAGATGTTGGAGACTGTGGTGCAGAAGGACTGTTGCAGAGAGCAGATTTTTCACATTGAGGTGCAGAATGACTGTTGAGAAAAGCAGATGTTGTAGACTGGGTTTGACAAAGACTTTTCAGAGATCAAAGGTTGGAGACTGGGGTGCAGAATGATAGTTTCTGAGAGCAGTATTTGGAGAATGGTGTGCAGAAGGATCATTGCAGAGAGTAGAGTTTGGAGACATAGGTGCAGAAGGACCGTTTCAGACAGCAGAGTTTGTTGACTGAGGTGCAGAAGGATTGTTACAGAGAGGAGAGGTTGAAGACGGAGGTGCAGACGGACTGTTGCAGAGAGCAGAGGTTGGAGACTGGGGTGTAGAAGAACTGTGAGAGAAAGCAAGGTGTGTAGACTGAGGTGCAGAAGGACCATTACAGAGAGCATAGGTTGGAGACTGCAGTACAGAAGGACTGTCATACAGAGCAGAGGTTGGAGACTGGGGTACAGAAGACTGTTGCAGAGAGTACGTGAGGAGACTATGGTTCAGGAGGACTGTTGAAGAGAGCAGAGGTTGGAGAATGGGGTGCAGAAGAACTGTAAAAGAGAGTAGAGGTTGGAGACTGTGGTGCAAAAAGCCTGATACAGAAAGCAGAGTTTGGAGACTGGGGTGTAGAAGTACTGTTACAGAGAGAAAAGTTTGGAGAATTGGGTGCAGAGTAAGTGTTGTAGAGAACAGAGGTTGGAGACTCGGGTGTAGAAGGACCATTGTAGAAAGCAGAAGTTGGAGACTGGGTTTCAGAAGGTTCTTACAGAGATCAGAGGTTGGACACTGAGGTGCAGAAGTACTGTTGAAGAGATGAGATTGGAGATTGGGGCACAGAAAGACTGTTGCAGAGAGCAGAGGTTGGAGTCTGAGGTGCAGAAGGAAAGTTACAGAGAGCAGAGTGTGGAGACTGGGGTTCAGAAAAACTGATACAGAAATCAGAGTTTGTAGACTGGGGAGCAGAAGGATCGTTACAAAGAGAGTTTGGAGACTGCAGTACAGAAGGACTGCTACAGAGAGCAGAGGTTGAAGACTGGGGTGAAGAAGGACTGTGGCAGAGAGCAAGGTTGAAGTCTGGGGTGCAGAAAGACTGTTGCAGAGAGCAGAGGTTGCAAAGTGAGGTGCAGAAGTCTTTTACAGAGAGCAGAGTTTGGAGACTGTGTTGCAGAAGGACTGATACAGAAAGCAGAGGTTGTAAACTGGTGAAGAAGGACACTTACAGAGAATAGATGTTGAAGACTCTTGTACAGAATAAATTTTGTAGAGAACAGAGGTTGGAGACTAGGGTGCAGAGGGACCATTGCAGAGAGCAGAGTTTGGAGACTGGGTTGCAGAAGCAATGTAATAGAGAGAAGAGTTTGGAAACTGGGGTGCAGAAGGATCTTACAGAAAGAAGAGTTTGAAAACTCGGATGCAGAAGGACTGTTGCAGAGAGCACAGTTTGGAGACTTGGGTGCAGAAGGATCGTTGCAGAGAGCAGAGTGAGGAGACTGGTGTGCCGAAAAACTGTTACAGAGGGCAGAGGTTGGAGTCTTGGGTGTAGAAGGACTGTAGCAGAGAGCAGAAGTTGGAGATTGGGGTGCAGAAAAACTGTTGCAGAGAGCAGAATTTGGGGACTGAGGTTCAGAAGGACTGTTACAGAGAGCAGAGTGTGGAGACTTGATTGCAGAAGGACTGATACAGATAGCAGAGGTTATAGACTGGGGTGCAGAAAGACCGGTACAGAGAGAAGTGTTTGGAAACTGCAGTATAGAAGGACTGTTAGAGAGAGCAGATGTTGGTGACTGGGTTGGAGAAGAACTGTTGCATAGATCAGATGTTGGAGACTGGGGTGCAGAATGACTGTTGCAGAGAGTAGAGGTTGAAGATTGGGGTGTAGAAGAACTGTTGCAGAGAGCAGAGGTTGGAGACTGGGGTGCCGAATGACCGTTGCAGAGAGGAGAGGTTGGAGACAGAGGTGCAGAAGGATTGTTACAGAGTTCAGAGGAAGGTTACTGGGGTACAGAAGAACTGATCCAGAGAGCAAAGGTTGGAGACTGGGGTGCAGAAGGCCTGTTACAGAGAGAAAAGTTTGGAGACTGAGGTGATGAAGGACTTTTACTGAGAGGAGAGGTTTGAGACTGGGGTGCAGAAGAATTCTTTCAGAGAGAAGACGATGGAGACTGGGGAGCAAAAGGAGTGTTGCAGAGAGCAGAGTTTGGAGATTGGGGTGCAGAAGAACTGTAACAGAGAAAAGCTGTTGGAGACTGGGGTGCAGAAGGCCTGTTACAGAGAGCAGAAGTTTGAGATTGAGGTGCAGAAACACTGTTGCAGAGAGCAGAGGTTGGACACTGGCGTTCAGAAAGACTGTTTCAGAAAGCAGAGTTTAAAGACTGAAGTACTTTAGGACTGTTACAGAGAGTAGAGCTTGGAGATTGGGGTGCAGAAGAAATGTCAAAGAGACCAAATTTTGGAAACTGAGGTGCAGTAGGATCTTATAGAGACCAGAATTTGGAGACTGGGGTGCAGAAGGCCTGTTACGGAGAGCAGAAGTTTGAGACTGAGGTGCAGAAACACTGTTGCAGAAAGCAGAGGTTGGACACTGGGGTTCAGAAGGACTGTTTCAGAGAGCAGAGTTTAAAGACTGGGGTGCAGAAGGCCTGCAACAGAGAGCAGATTTTGAAGACTGGTTTGCAGAAGGACTGTTATAGAGAATAGAGTTTTGAGGCTGGGTTGCACAAGGATCTTACAGAGACCAGGGGTTGGTGACTGAGGTGCAGGACGACTGTTACAGTGAGCAGAGGTTAGAGACTGAGGTGCAGAAAGACGGTTACAGAGAGCAGAGTTTGGTGACTGAGGTGCAGAAGGACTTTTACAGAAAACAGAGGTTGGAAATTGAGGTGCAGAAGGACTGTTACAGAGAGCAGAGTTTGGAGACTGGGGTGAAGAAGGATTGTTACAGATTGCAGAGATTGGAGACTGGGGAGCAGAAGGACTGTTACACAGAGCAGAGGTTGAAGACTGGGGTGTTCAAGGACTGTTGCAGAGAGAATAGGTTGGAGACTTTGGTGCAGAAGGACTGTTGCAGAGAGCAGAATTTGGAGACTGAGGTGCAGAAGGACTGTTACAGAGAGCAGAGTTTGGAGACTGGGGTGCAGAAAGACTGTTGCAGATAGCAGAGGTTTAAGACTGGGGTGAAGAAGGACTGTTGCAGGGAGAAGGTTTTGGAGACTTGGGTGCTGAAGAACTTTTGCAGAGAGTAGTATTTGGAGACTGATGTGCAGAAAAACTGTTGCAGATTGTGGAGGTTGGAGACTGGGTTGCAGAAGGACTGATAAAGAAAACACAGTTTGGAGACTGAGGTGCAGAAAGACCGTTACAGAGAGCAGAGTTTGGAGACGGCAATACATAGAAACTGTTACAGAGAGCAGAGGTTGGAGACTGGGGTGGAGAAGAACTGTTTCAGAGTGCAGATGTTGGACACTGGGGTGCAGAAGAACTGTTGCAGAGAGCAGAGGTAGGAGACTGAGATGCAGAAAGACTGTTACAGAGAGCAGACTTCAAAGACTCGGTGCAGAAGTACTGATACAGAGAGCAGAGTTTGGAGACTGGGGTGCAGAAGGCCTCTTACAGAGAGGAAATGTTGGAGACTTGGTGCAGAAGGGCTGTTACAGAGAGCAGAGTTTCGAGACTTTGTTGCAGAAGGATATTACCTAGAGAAGAGTTTGGAGACTGAGGTGCAGAAGGATTGTTATAGAGAGCAGAGGATGGTTACTGAAGTGAAGTAGGATCATTGCAGAGAACAGAGTTTGGAGACTGGTGTGCAGAAGGATCATTGCAGAGAGCAGAGTTTGGAGACTTGAGTGCAGAAGGACGGTTGCAGAGAGCAGATGTTGGAGACTGGGATGTAGAAGGATCATTGCAGAGAGCAGAGATTGGACACTGGGTTGCAGAAAGACTGTTACACAGAGCAGAGGTTGAATACTGGGGTGTAGAAGGACTGTTGCAGAGAGTAGATTTTGAAGATTGGGGTGTAGAAGGACTGTTACAGAGAGGAAAGTTTGGAGACTGGGTGCAGAAGGGCTGTTACAGAGAGCAGAGTTTGGAGACTGGGATGCAGAAGGACTGATACAGAAAGCAGAGGTTGGAGACTTGGGTCCAGAATGAACCTTACAGAGAGCAGAGGTTTGAGACTGCAGTATAGAAGGACTGTTACAGAGAGCAGAGTTTGGATACTAGGGTATACAAGGACTGTTGAAAAGAGCAGACGTTTGAGAATGGGATGCAGAAGGACTTCTGCAGAGAGCACAGTTTGCAGACTGAGGTGCAGAAGGACTGTTACAGAGAGCAGAATTTGGAAACTGTGGTGCAGAAGAACTAATACATAATGCAGAGTTTGGAGACTGTGGTACCGAAGGACTGTTGCAGAGAGCAGAGGTTGGAGACTTGGGTTTTGAAGAAATGTTACAGAGAGCAGAGATTGTTAACTGGAGTGCAGTTTCTTACAGAGATTAGAAGTTAGAGACTGCGGTACAGAAGGACTCTTACAGAGAGAAGAGATTGGAGACTGGGGTGCAGAAGTACTTGTTCAGAGAGTAGATGTTGGTGACTGGGGTTCAGAAGAACTGTTACAGAGAGCCGAAGTTGGAGACTATGATGCAGAAGGATTGTTGCAGGGAGTAGAAGTTCGATATGACGAGCTGAAGGACTCTTGCAAGAAACAGAGGTTGGAGAATGGGGGGCAGAAGGACCGTTGCAGATAGCAGATGTTGGAGACTGAGGTGCAGAAGGATTGTTACAGAGAGCAGAGGTTGGAGACTGGGGTGAAAAAGGACTGTGACAGAGATGAGAGTTTGGAGACTGGTTTGCAGAAGGATCTTTCAGAGAGCAGAGTTTAGAGTCTGGGGTGCAGACGAACTTTGCACAGAGCCGAGGTTGGAGACTGGGGTGCAGAAGGACAGTTAAAGAGAGCAGAGTTTGGAGACTGGGTTGCAAAAAGATCTTACATAGAGCAGAGGTTGGAGATTGAGGTGAAAAAGAAATGATACCCAGAGCAGAGATTGGAGACTGGGGTACAGAAGGACTGATGCCGAGAACAGAGGTTGTAGACTGGCGTGCAGAAGAACTGTTGCAGAGAGCAGAGCAACATCTGCTGGGTCGAGAAGGAATGTTACAGAGAGCAGAGTTTGGAAACTGTGGTGCAGTAGGATCTTACAGAGAGCAGAGGTTGGAGACTGGGGTGCAGAAGGACTTTTGCAGAAGTCAGAGTTTGGAAACTGAGGTGCAGAAGAATTGTTGGAGATTACAGAGGTTGTAGACTGGGGTGCAGAAGGATCTTTTTAGAGAGTAGAGATTTGAGACTGGTGTGCAGAAGGACTGTTCCAGAGAACAGAGGTTGGAGACTCGGTGCAGAAGGCCTGTTACAGAGAGCAGAGTTTGGTGAAGGGATGCAGAACGACTGTTACAGAGGGAAGAGTTTGAAAACACGGTGCAGAAGGACTGTTTCAGAGAGCAGAGTTTTGAGACTGAGGTGCAGAAGGATCGTTAGAGAGAGCAGAGGTTGGAGACTGAGGTGCAGAAAGATCGCTACAGAGAGCAGAGTTTGGAGACCGGGGTGCAGTAGGATAGTTACAGAGAGCACAGGTTGGAGACTGGGGTGCAGAAGAAATTTTGAAGAGAGCAGAGGTTGGAGATTGGGGTGCAGAAGGACTGTAGCAGAGAGCAGAGGCTGGAGACTGTGGTGCAGAAAGACTGTTACAGAGAGCAAAGTTTCTAGCCTGCGGTGCAGAAGGAATGCTGCAGAGAACAGAGGTTTGATACTGGGGTGCAGAAGGGCCATTGCAGAGAGATGAGGTTGGACACTGAGATGCAGAATGACTGTTCCAGAAAGCAAAGTTTGGAGAACGGGGTGGAGAAGGATCTTACAGAGAGCAGAGGTTGGAGACTGGGGTGCAGAAGGACTGTTGCAGAGAGCAGAGGTTGGAGACTGAGTTGCAGAAGAATCGTTGCAGAGAGCAGATGTTGGAGACAGAGGTTTAGAAGGATTGTTACAGAGAGCAGAGATTGGAGACTGGGATGCAGAAGGACCAGTACAGAGAACAAAGGATGGAGACTGAGGTGCAGAAGGACTTATACAGAGAGCAGAGCTTGGAGACTGAGGTGCAGAAGGATCTTTGCAGAGAGAAGAGTTTAGAGACTGGGGTGCAGAAGGACTGTTACAGAAATCAGAGGTTGGCAATTGGGGAGCAGATGGACCGTTACAAAGAGAAGAGGTTGGAGACTGTGATACAAAAGGACTTTTACAGAGAGCAGACTTTAAAGACTGGATAGAAGAAGGATCGTTGCAGAGAGCAGATGTTGGAGACTGCGGTGCAAAGGATTGTCACAGAGAGCACAGGTTGGAGACTGGGGTGCAGAAGAAATGTTGCAGAGAGCAGAGTTTGGAGACTTGGGTGTAGAAGGACTGATACAGAAAGCAGAGGATGGAGAATGGTTTGCAGAAAGACCGTTACAGATTGCAGAGTTTTGTTACTGAGGTGCCAAAGGACTTTTACAGAGAGGAGAGGTTGGAGACAGGGGTGTCAAAGGATTCTTACAGAGTGCAGAGGATGGAGACTCTGGTTCAGAAGAACTGTTACAAAAAGCAGAGGTTGGAGACTGTGGAGCAGAAGGCCTGTTACAGAGAGCAGAGTTTGGACATGAGGTGCAGAAGGATCATACAGAGAGCAGAGGTTTGACACTGGTGTGCAGAAGGACTGTTACAGAGAGCAGAGCTTGGACACTGAGGTGCAGAAGGACTGTTTCAGAGAGCAGAGGTTGGAGACTGAGGTTCAGTAGGACTGATACAGATAGCAGAGGTTTTATACTGGGGTGCAGAATAACTGATACGGAAAGTAGAGTTTGGAGACTGGGGTGCAGAAGGACAGCTGCAGAGAACAGAGGTTGGATACTGGGGTGCACAAGGGCCGTTGCAGATAGATGAGGTTGAAGACTGAGGTGCAGAATGACTGTTACAGAGAGCAATGTTTGGAGAACGGGGTGCAGGAGGATCTTAAAGAGAGTAGACGTTGGAGACTGGGATGCAGAAGAATCGTTGCAGAGAGCAGAGGTTGGAAACTGGGGTGTAGAAAGAATTTTGCAGAGAGCAGAGTTTGGAGACTGGGGTGAAGAAGGCCTGTTACAGAGAGCAGAGTTTAAAGAATGGGTTGCAGAAAACCTGTTACAGAGAGCAGATGTTAGATACTTGGGTGCAGAAGGATTGTTACAGATAGCACAGTTCGGAGACTGGGGTTTAGAAGGATTGTTGCAGAGAGCAGAAGTTTCAGACTGAGGCTTAGAAGGACTGTTACAGAGAGCAGACATTGGAAATTGGGGTGCAGAAGGACCATTATAGAGAGAAGAGTTTGGAGACTGCCGCACAAAAGGAGTGTTATAGAGAGCAGAGTTTGGAGACTGGGGTGCAGAAGGACCTTTGCAGAGAGCAGATGTGGGAGACTGGAATGCAGAAGTATTATTGCAGAGAGCAGAGGTTGGAGACTGAGGTGCAGAAGGATCGCTACAGAGAGCAGAGTTTGGAGACCGGGGTGCAGTAGGATAATTTCAGAGAGCACAGGTTGGAGAATGGGGTGCAGAAGAAAGGTTGCAAAGAGCAGATGTTGAGACTGGTGTGCAGAAGGACTGTAGCAGAGAGCAGAGGTTGAGGACTGGGGTGTAGAAGGACTGTTGCAGAGAGCAGACGTTGAAGACTGGGATGCAGAAAGATCGTTTTAGAGAACAGATGTTGGATACTGGGGTATAATAAGACGTTTGCAGAGAGCAGAGGTTGGAGACTGAGGTGCAGATGGACATTTGCAGAAAGCAGTGGTTGGAGACTGAGGTGCAGAAGGACTGTTAAAGAGAGCAGATGTTTTAGACTGGGGTGCACAATAACTGATACGGAAAGTAGATTTTGGAGTCTGGGGTGCCGAAGTCTGGCTTGGCACAAATCAGGAGCCACTTGTCAAAAGAAACTAACTTTATTTTTAGAACTACAAACGCCAAACAAAACAGCTCCTCAGGGAAAAAACCCTCAGAGCCCAACTGCCACCACCGGCTTCCACACGCCTCTCACCCCCACACCAGCCTCTCAATCTTTCACAATCCTCCTGCTCTTGAGGCCGATTGGCTGGGTTGCGTGGGCAGAGCCAAAGAAGTCACCCAATGAGCAGCTCCGTGGAGGAGCCAATAAGCTAGATGTTGCTGGGGCCACTGTGAGCCAATCATCAGCTGGCAGTCTGAAGGGCAGGGAAACAGCCCAATGAACATCACCACAGAGGAGCCAATCAGCTAGATGTTGCTGGGGCCACTGTGAGCCAATCATCAGCCGGCAGCTGGAAGTTTGCTGGCGGCTGGATCATCAGCCGGCAGCTGGAAGTTTTCTGGCAGCTGGATCATCAGCCGGCAGCTGGAAGTTTGCTGGGGCCCCTTTGGCTGTGGCTATCAACCCTGGGGTGAAAAAGGACTGTTACAGATAGCAGAGTTTGTAGCCTGGGTGCAGAAGGACAGCTGCAGAGAACAGAGGTTGGATACTGGGGTGCACAAGGGCCGTTGCAGAGAGATGAGGTTGGAGACTGACATGCAGAATGACTGTTACAGACAGCAAAGTTTGGAGAACATTGTGAAGAAGGATCTTACAGAGAGCAGACATTAGAGACTGGGATGCAGAAGGATTGTTGCAGAGAGCAGAGGTTGGAGACTGGGGTGTAGAAGGACTTTTGAAGAGAGCAGAGGTTGGAGACTGGGGTGCAGAAGTCCTGTTACAGAGAGCAGAGTTTGGAGACTGGGTTGCAGAAAACCTGTTACAGAGAGCAGATTTTGGAGAATGGGGTGCAGAAGAAAGGTTGCAGAGAGCAGAGGTTGGAGACTCGGGTGCAGAAGGACTGTTACAGAGAGCATAATTTGTTGCCTGGAGTGCAGAAGGAAAGCTGCAGAGAACAGAGGTTGCATACTGGGGATCACAAGTGCCCTTGCAGAGAGATGAGGTTGGAGACTGAGGTGCAGAATGACTGTTACAGAGAGTAAAGTTTGTAGAACGGGGTGCAGTAGGATCTTAAAGAGAGCAGACTTTGGAGACTGAGATGCAGAAGTATCGTTGCAGAGAGCAGAGGTTGAAGACTGGGGTGTAGAAGGACTTTTGCAGAGAGCAGAGGTTGGAGGCTGGGGTGCAGAAGGCCTGTAACCGAGAGCAGAGTTTGGAGACTGGGTTGCAGAAAATTTGTTACAGAGAGCAGATTTTGGAGACTGGGGTGCAGAAGGATTGTTACAAATAGCACAGTTTGAAGACTGTTGTTTAGAAGGATTGTTGCAGAGAGCAGAATTTTCAGACTGAGGCTTAGAAGGACTGTTAGAGAGAGCAGAGGTTGGAATTTGGGGTGTAGAAGGACCGTTATAGGGAGAAGCGGTTGGAGACTGCCGTACAGAGGGAATGTTACGAAGCAGAGTTTGTAGACTGAGCTGCAGAAGGACCCATGTAGAGAGCAGATTTGGGAGACTGGGGTGCTGAAGGATTGTTACAGAGAGCAAATATTGGAGACTGGGGTGCAGAAGGACAATTACAGAGAGCAAAGAATGGAGACTGAGGTGCAAAAGGACTTTTACAGAGAGCAGAGTTTAGAGACTGAGGTGTAGAAAGATCGTTGCAGAGAGAAGAGTTTGGAGACTGGGGTGCAGAAGAACTGTTACAGAAAGCAGACGGTGGTAATTGGGGAGGAGATGAACTGTTACAAAGAGAAGAGGTTGGAGACTGGGATACAAAAAAACTTATCCAGAGAGTAGAGTTTCGAGATTGGGTAGAAGAAGGATCGTTGCAGAGAGGAGATGTTGGAGACTGGGGTGCAGAAGGACTGTTACAGAGAGCACAGGTTGGGGACCGGGGTGTAGAAAAAATTTTGCAGACAGCAGAGTTTAGAGACTTGGGTGCATAAGGACTTTTGCAGAGAGCAGAGTTTGGAGACTGTAGTGCAGAAGGACTGATACAGAGATGAGAGGTTGGAGAATAAGGTGCAGAAGGATCATTGCAGAGAGCAGAGGTTGGAAACTAATGTACAGAAGGATCGTTACCCGGAGAAGATTTTGGTTACTGGGGTTTAAAAAAACTGCTGCAGAGTGCAAAGGTAAGAGACTGAGTTGTAAAAGAACTGATACATTGAGGAGATGTTAAAGACTCGGGTGCAGAAGTACTTTAGCAGAGAGAAGAATTTGGAGACTGGGGTGCAGAAGGACTGATGCAGAGAGCAGAGGTTGGAGACTGAGGTGCAGCAGGATTGGTACAGAGAGAAGAGTTTGGAGACTAGGTGTAGAAGGACTGTTACAGAGCGCAGAGGTTGGGAACTCTGGTGCAGAAGGATCGTTGCAGAGAGCAGAGTTTGGAAACTGAGGTGCAGAAGGATCGTTGCAGATATCAGAGGTTGGAGACTGAGGTGCAAAAGGATCATTACAGAGAACACAGATTGGAGACTAGGGTCAGAAAGACAGGGAGCACAGTTTGTAGTCTGGGGTGCAGAAGAAAAGTTACAGTGAGCAGAGATTGGAGACTGCAATACAGAAATACTATTACAAAGAGCAGAGGGTGGAGAATAGGGTGCAGAAAAAATATCACCTAGAGCAGAGTTTGGAAAATAGGGTGCAGAAGGATGTTACCGAGAGCAGAGGCTAGAGACTGGGGTGATAAGGACTGTTGCAGAGAACACACGTTCGAGACTGGGGTGCAGAAGGATCGTTGCAGAGAGCAGAGGATGGAGACTGAGGTGCAGAAGGACTGCTACAGAGAGCAGTGTTTGGAGACCGGGGTGCAGTAGGATAGTTAACAGAGATCACAGGTTGGAGACTGGGGTGAAGAAGAAATGTTGAAGAGAGCAAAGGTTGGAGACTGGGGTGCAGAAAGACTGTAGCAGAGAGAAGAAGGTGGAGACTGTTGTGTGGAAGGACTGTTGCACAGAGCAGACGTTGGAGACTGGGTTGCAGAAGGATCATTGCAGAGAGCAGATGTTGGAGAATGGTGTGTAGAAAGACTTTTACACAGAACAGAGGTTGGAGACTGGGGTGCAGAAGGACTCTTGTGGAGAGCAGAGTTTGGAGACTGTGGTGCAAAAGGACTGTTACATAGAGCAGAGATTCTAGACTGTGGTGCAGAATAACTGATACAGAAAGTAGAGTTTGGAAACTGGGGTGCAGAAGGACTATTACAGACAGCAGAGTTTTTAGCCTGGGGTGCAGAAGGACTGCTGGAGAGAACAGAGGTGGGATACTGGGGGGCAGAAGGGCCGTTGCAGAGAGATGAGGTTGGAGACTGAGGTGCAGAATGAGTGTTACAGAGAGCAAAGTTTAAAGAACGGGGTGCAGAAGAATCTTACAGAAAGCAGTTGTTTGAGACTGGGGGGAAGAAGGATTGTTGCAGAGACCATAGGTTGGAGAATGAGGTGCAGAAGAATCATTGCAGAGAGAAGAGGTTGGAGACTGGGACAGAAGATCTGTTACAGAGAGCAGATACTTGAGACTGGGGTGCAGAAGAATTGTTACAGATAGCACAGTTTGGAGACTAGGGTTTAGAAGGTTTGTTGCATAGAGCAGAGGTTTCAGCCTGAGGCTTAGAAGGACTGTTACAGAGAGCAGACTTTAAAGTCTCAGGTGCAGAAGGACGGTTTCATAAAGCAGAGGTTGGCAATTGGGGTGCAGAAGTACCATTATAGAGAGAAGAGTTTGGAGACTGCAGTATAGAAGGACTGTTACAGGGAGCAGACGTTGGAGACTGAGGTGCAGAAGGATTGTTACAGAGAGCAGAAATTGGAGACTGGTGTGCAGAAGGACCATTACAGAGAGCAAAGGATGGAGACTGAGAAGCAGAAGGACTTTCACAGAGAGCAGAGGTTGGAGACTGAAGTACAGAAGGATCTTTGCAGAGAGTAGAAGTTGGAGACTGAGGTGCAGAAGGACTGTTGCAGAGAGCAGAGGTTGGAGACTGAGGAGCAGAAGGATTGTTACAGAGAGCAGAGGTTGGACACTGGAGTGCAGAAGGCCCGTTAGAGAGAGCACAATTTGGAGACAGGGGTGATGAAGGACTGTTACAGAGAGCAGAGTTTGAAGACTGGCTTGTAGAAGGATCTTACAGAAAGCAGAGAATGGAGACTGAGGTGCAGAAGCACTGTTACAGAGAGTAGAAGTTGGAGACTGAGGTGCAGAAGGACCGTTGCAGAGAGCAGAGGTTGGAGACTGAGGTGCAGAAGGATTGTTACAGAGAGCAGAGGTTGTAGACAGCGGTGCAGAAGGACTGATGCAGAGAGCAGAGGTTTTAGACTGGGATGTAGAATGACTGTTGTAGAGAGTACAGGTTGGAGATTGGGGTTCAGAAGATTTGGTACAGAGAGAAGAGTTTGGAGACTAGGTATAGAAGGACTGTTACAGAGTGCAGATGTTGGAAACTGTTGTGCAGAAGGATCGTTGCAGAGACCAGAGATTGGAGACTGAGGTACAAAAGGATCGTTACAGAGAACACAGGTTGGAGACTAGGGTCAGAAAGACAGTTAGAGAGCACAGTTTGTAGACTGGGGTGCAGAAGAAATGTTGCAGTGAGCAGAAATTGGAGACTGCGGTACAGACATACTGTTACAAAGAGCAGAGGGTGGAGAATAGGGTGCAGAAACAATGTCACCTAGAGCAGAGTTTGAAAACTGGGGTGCAGAAGGATGTTACCGAGAGCAGAGGCTAGAGACTGGGGTGAGAAGGACTGTTGCAGAGAACACACGTTCGAGACTGGGGTGCAGAAGGATCGTTGCAGAGAGCAGAGGATGGAGACTGAGGTGCAGAAGGATCGCTACAGAGAGCAGTGTTTGGAGACCGGGGTGCAGTAGGATAGTTAACATAGATCACAGGTTGGAGACTGGGGTGCAGAAGAAATGTTGAAGAGAGCAAAAGTTGGAGACTGGGGTGCAGAAGGACTGTAGCAGAGAGCAGAAGGTGGAGACTGCTGTGTAGAAAGACTGTTGCAGAGAGCAGACGTTGGAGACTGGGTTGCAGAAGGATCATTGCAGAGAGCAGATGTTGGAGAATGGTGTGTAGAAAGACTTTTGCACAGAACAGAGGTTGGAGACTGGGGTGCAGAAGGACTGTTGCGGAGAGCAGAGTTTGCAGACTGAGGTGCAGAAGGACTGTTACATAGAGCAGAGATTCTAGACTGTGGTGCAGAATAACTGATACGGAAAGTAGAGTTTGGAAACTGGGGTGCAGAAGGACTATTACAGACAGCAAAGATTTTAGCCTGGGGTGCAGAAGGACTGCTGGAGAGAACAGAGGTGGGATACTGGGGTGCAGAAGGGCTGTTGCAGAGGGATGAGGTTGTAGACTGAGGTGCAGAATGAGTGTTACAGAGAGCAAAGTTTAAAGAACGGGGTGCAGAAAAATCTTACAGAAAGTAGTTGTTTGAGACTGGGGGGCAGAAGGACTGTTGCAGAGAGCAGAGGTTGGAGATTGAGGTGCAAAAGTATCATTGCAGAGAGAAGAGGTTGGAGACTGGAACAGAAGACCTGTTACAGAGAGCAGATACTTGAGACTGGGGTGCAGAAGGATTGTTACAGATAGCACAGTTTGGAGACTGGGGTTTAGAAGGTTTGTTGCAGAGAGCAGAGGTTTCAGCCTGAGGCTTAGAAGGACTGTTACAGAGAGCAGACTTTTGAGTCTCAGGTGCACAAGGATTGTTTCATAAAGCAGAGGTTGGCAATTCGGGTTCAGAAGTACCATTATAGAGAGAAGAGTTTGGAGACTGCGGTATAGAAGGACTGTTACAGGGAGCAGACGATGGAGACTGAGGTGCAGAAGGATTGTTACAGAGATCAGAAATTGGAGACTGGGGTACAGAAGGATCATTACAGAGAGCAAAGGATGGAGACTGAGGAGCAGAAGGACTTTCACAGAGAGCAGAGGTTGGAGACTGAGGTACAGAAGGATCTTTGCAGAGAGTAGAAGTTAAAGACTGAGGTGCAGAAGGACCGTTTCAGAGAGCAGAGGTTGGAGACTGAGGTGCAGAAGGATTGTTACAGAGAGCAGAGGTTGGACACTGGAGTGCAGAAGGCCTGTTACAGAGAGCACAATTTGGAGACAGGGGTGATGAAGGACTGTTACAGAGAGCAAAGTTTGAAGACTGGGTTGTAGAAGGATCTTACAGAAAGCAGAGAATGGAGACTGAGGTGCAGAAGCACTGTTACAGAGAGTAGAAGTTGGAGACTGAGGTGCAGAAGGACCGTTGCAGAGAGCAGAGGTTGGAGACTGAGGTGCAGAAGGACTGATGCAGAGAGCAGAGGTTTTAGTCTGGGATGTACAAGGACTGTTGCAGAGAGTACAGGTTGGAGATTGGGGTTCAGAAGGACTGTAGCAGTGAGCATAGGCTGGAGACTAAGGTGCAGAAGGACAGTTACGCAGAGCAGAGGTTGAAGACTGGGTTGCAGAATAACTGACACAGAAAGCAGAGGTTCAGAAGTACCCTTATAGAGAGCAGAGGTTGGAGAATGCAGAATAGAAGGACTGTTATAGAGAGCAAAGTTTGGAGACCGGGGTGCAAGAGGACTGTTGCAGAGAACAGAGGTTGCAGACTGAGTTGCAGAAAGACGGTTACAGAGGGCAGAGTTTGGAGACTGTGGTTCATACGACTGATACAGAAAGCACAGGTTGGATACTGGGGTGCATAAAGACCCTTACAGAGAACAGAGGTTGGAGACTGTTGTACAGAAGGACTGTTACACAGAGCAGAGGTTGGAGTCTTGGTTCCAGAAGAACCAATGTAGAGAACAGATTTTGGAGACTAGGATGCAGAAGGACCGTTGGGGCGATAAGAGAATGGAGACTTGGGTGTAGAAGGACTGTTGCAGAGAGCAGTGATTGGAGACTGAGTTACAGAAGGACTGTTACAGAGAACAGAGCTTTGAGACTGGGGTGCAGATGGATTATTGCAGAGAGCAGAGGTTTCAGACTGTGGTGCAGAAGGACTGTTGCAGAGAACAGACGTTTGAGACTGTTGTGCAAAAGGACTGTTGCAGAGAGCAGAGGTAAGAGACTGGTGTGCAGAATAATTGTTTCAGAAAGAAAATTTGGAGACAGGGGTGCAAAAACCTGTTACAGAGTCATTGGTTGGAGACTGGGTTGCAGACGTCCTGTTACAGAGAGCAGAGTTCAGAGACTGTTGTTCAGAAGGACTGTTACATAGTGCAGAGTTTAAAGATTAGGTTGCAGAAGGATCTCACAGAGAGAAGAGTTGGGAGACTGAGGTGCAGAAAAACTGTTACAGACAGAGAGGTAGGAGACTGGTGTGCAGAAGGTTCGTTGCAGATGGCAGAGTTTTGAGACTGAGGTGCAGAATGACTGTTACAGAGAGCAGATGTTAGAGACTGGGGTGCAGAAGGACTGTTGCAGAGAGCAGACGTTGGATACTAAGGTTAAGAAGGATCATTGAAGAGAGCAGAGTTTTGAGAGTGGTGTGCAGAAAGACTGTTATAGAGAGTAGAGTTTGGAGACTGGGTTTTAGAAGGATGCTACAGAGAGCAGAGGTTGGAGACTCAAGAGCAAAAGGACTGTTACAGAGAGGAGAGTTTGGAGACTGAGGTTCAGAAGTACCCTTGCAGAGAACAGAGCTTGGAGACTGAGGTGCAGAAGGATTGTTACAGAGAGCAGAGTTTGGAGACTGGGGTGCAGAAGAACTATTGCAGAGAGCAGAGTTTGGAGACTGACGTGAAAAAAGAATGTTGCAGAGAAGAGAGATTGGAGACTGGGGTGCAGAAGGACTGTTGCAGAGAGCAGAGTTTGGAGACTGTGGTGCAGAAGGACTGTTGCAGAGAGCAGAGGTTTGAGACTTAGGTACAGAAGACCTGTTACATAAAGCAGAGGTTGGAGACTGAGGTGCAGAAGTCCCATTACATACAGTAGAGGTTTGATACTGTGGTGCAGAGGGATTGTTGCAAGGAGCAGAGCTTGGAGACAGGGGTGCAGAAGGATCTTACAGAGAGCAGAAATTAGAGACTGAGGTGCAGAAGGACTGTTGCAGAGAGCAGAATTTTGAAAATTGGTTGCAGAAGGATCTTACAGAGAGCAGAGTTTGGAGACTGAGGTGCAGAAGGACTTTTACAGAGAGTAGTGTTTGGAGACTGAGGAGCAGAAGGAAGGTTGTATAGAGCAGAGGTTGGAGACTGATGTCCAGAAGAATTGTTACAGAGATCACAGGGTGGAGACTGGAGTGCAGAATGAGTGTTACAGAGAGCAGAGTTTGAAGATTAGGGTGCAGAAGAACTGTAACCGAGAGCAGAGGGTGGAGACTGGAGTGCAGAGGACTGTTGCAGAGTGTAGAGTTTCGAGACTGAGGTGAAGAAGAACTGCTACAGAGAGCAGAGTTTGGAGACTGGGGTGCAGAAAGACTAATACAGAAAGTACAGGTTGGAGACTGGGTGTAGAAGGACTGTTACAGAGAGCAGAGTTTGAAAACTGCTGTACAGAAGGACTGTTACAGAGAGCAGAGGTTGGAGACTGGGGTTCTAAAGGATCATTGCAGAGAGCAGATGTTGTAGACTGGTGTGCAGATGTATCTTACAGAGAGCATATGTTGGAGACTGAGCTGCATAAGGACTGTTACAGAGACCAGTGAAGACTGGGGTGTAGAAGGATCGTTGCAGAGAGCAGAGTTTGAAGACTGAGGTGCGGAATGATCATTGAGGAGAGCAGAGGTTGGAGAATATGGTGGAGAGCGATACTTACAGAGGGAAGATATTGGAGACTGGGGTGCAGAAGGACAGTTACTGAGAGCACACATTGGAGACAGGGGTGCAGAAGAAATGTGGCAGAGAGTAGAGATTGAAAACTGAGGTCCAGAAAGATCATTGCAGAGAGAAGAGGTTGGAGACTGGAGTGCAGAAGGCCTGTTACAGAGAGCAGAGTTTGGAAACTGGAGTGCAGAAGGCGTTTTACAGAGAGCAGAGGTTGGAGACTGGGGTGCAAAAGGACTGTCACAGATAGCAAAGTTCGTAGACTGGGGTACAGAATGATCGTTTCAGACAGATGATGTTTCAGACTGAGGTGCAGATGGACTGTTACAGAGAGCATAAGTTGGTGTCTGAGTTGCAGAAGCACTATTATAGGAAGAAGAGTTTGGCAATTGGGGTGCAGAAGGACCGTTACAGAGAAAAGAGTTTGGAGACTGCGGTACAGAAGGACTGTTACAAAGAGCAGAGTTTGGAGACTGGGGTGCAGAAGGACCATTGCAGAGAGCAGATGTTGGAGACTTTGATGCAGAAGGACTGTTACAGAGAGCAGAGGTTGGAGACTGGGGTGCAGAATAATTCTTAAAGAAAGCAGAGGATGGAGACTGGGTTGCATAAGGAGTGTTACAGAGAGCAGAGTTTGGAGATTCTGGTTCAGAAGAACTGTTAAAGAGAGCAGAGTTTTGAGACTGGGGTTCAGAAGGATTGTTACAGAGTGCAGAAGTTTGATTCAGGTGCAGCAGGACTGTAACAGAGAGTAGAGCTTGAAGACTGGGTTGCAGAAAAACTGTTACAGAAAGCGGAGGTTGGAGACTACAGTGCAGAAGGCCTGTTACAGAGAGCATTGGTTGGATACTGAGGTGCAGAAGAATCATTACAGAGAGCAGAGGTTGGATACTGAGTTGCAGAAGGACTGTTACAGAGAGCAGATTTTGGAGATTGAGATGCAGAAAGATTTTTATGGAGAGCAGAGTTTAGAGACTGAGGCGCAGAAGGACTGTTACAGAGAGCAGAGTTTGAAGACTGGGGTGCAGAAGTATGGTTGCAGAGAGCAGAGTTTGGAGTCTGAGGTGCAGAAGGATCTTAAAGAGAGCAGAGGTTGGAGACAGGGGTGCAGAAGGACAGTTACAGAGAGCATAGGTTGCGTACTGGGGTGCAGAAGAAATGTTGCAGAGAGCATAGATTTGTTACTGGGGTGCACAAGGACTGTTACAGAGAGCATAGGTTGGAGACTGACGTGCAGAAGGACTGTTACAGAGAGCAGAGTTTGGAGACTGTGTTGCAGAATTACTGATACACAAAGCAGAGTTTGGAGACTGGGGTGCGGAAGGACCGTTACAGAGAGCAGAGTTTTGAGACTGAGGTATAGAAGGACTGTTACAGAGCACAGATGTTGGAGATTGGGGTGCAGAAGTTTTGTTACAGAGAGCAGAGTTTGGATACTGGGGTGCAGAAGGACTGTTACAGAGTGCAGAGTTTGGAGACTGGGGTGCAGAAGGATCTTACAAAGAGCAGAGTTTGGAGACTGAGGTGCAGAAGGACTGTTGCAGAGAGCAGAGGTTGAAGACTGAGGTGCAGAATGATCGTTTCAGAGAGAAGAGGTTTTAGACTGGGTTGAAGAAGGCATGTTACAGAGAGCAGAGTTTGGAGACTGGGGTGCAGAAGGACTGAAAGAAAAAGCAGATGTTGGAGACCGTGGTGCAGAATGACCATTACTGAGAGCAGAGGTAGGAGACTCCGGTTCAGAAGGACTTTTACAGAGAGCAGAGGTTGGAGACTGGGGTGCAGAAGGACTGTTACAGAGAGCAGAGTTTAAAGACTGGGGTGCAGAATGCCTGATAGAGAAAGCAGATTTTGGAGATTGGGGTGCAGAAATACCGTTACAGAGAGCAGAGGTAGGAGACTCCGGTTCAGAAGGACTGTTACAGAGAGCATATGTTGGAGACTGGGGTGTACAAGGACCGTTGCAGAGAGCGAGGCTGGAGGCTGAGGGGCAGAAGGAATGTTGCAGAGAGCAGAGGTTAGAGACTGGGGTGCAGAAGGCTCTTTGCAGAGAGTAGAGGTTGGAGACTGGGGTGCAGAAGACCTCTTATAAAGAGCAGAGGTTGGAGACTTGAGTGCAGAAGGCCTGTTACAGAGAGCAGAAGTTGGAGACTGGGGTGCAGAAGGACTGTTACAGAAAGCACAGTTTGCAGACTGAATTTCAGAAGGGTTTTACAGAAAGCAGAGGTTGGAGACTGAGGTACAGAAGGACTGTTACAGAGAGAAAAAGTTGGAGACTGGAGTGAAGAAGGATTGTTGTAAAAGCTGAGTTTTCAGACTGAGGTACAGAAGAACTGTTGCAAAGAGCAGATGTTGGAGACTGGGGTGCACAAGGACTGTTTCAGCGAGAAGAAGTTGGAGACTGGGGTGCAGAAGAATCGTTGCAGAGAGCACAGGTTTGAGACTGGGGTGCAGAAGGACCTATACAGAAAGCAGAGGCTGGAGACTGTGCTGCAGAAGGCCTGTTACAGAGAGCAGAGTTTGGAGACTGGGGTGCATAGGACTGTTACAGAGAGGAGAGTTTGGAGACTAGGTTGCAGAAGGATGTTACAGAGAGCAGATGTTGGAGACTGGGGTGCACAAGAACTGATACAGAAAGCAGAGTTTGGAAACTGGGGTGCAGAAGGACCCTTACAGAGAGCAGAGGTTGAAAATTGCAGTACAGAAGGACAGTTACAGAGAGCAGAGGTTGGAGACTGGGGTAGAGAAGAACTATTTCAGAGTGCTGATGTTCTAGTCTGCGGTGCAAAATGACTGTTGAAGAGAGCAGAGGATGGAAATTGCGATGTAGATGGACTGTTGCACAGAGCAGAGGTTGCAGACTGAGTTGCAGAAGGATTTTACAGCGGGAAGAGTTTGGAGACTGTGGTGGAAAACGACGGACACAGAAAGCTGAGGTTGGATACTGTGGTGAATAAGGACCCTGACAAAGAACAGAGGTTGGAGACTGCGGTACAGAAGGACTGTTACAGAGAGCAGAGGTTGGAGACTGGGGTGAAGAATAACTGTTTTAGAGAACAGATTTTTGAGCCTGGGGTGCAGAAGGATAGTTGCAGAGAGCAGAGTTTGGAGACTGTGGTGCAGAGGGACTTTTACATAGAGCACATGTTGAAGACTGGGGTGCCGTAGTTCTTTTACAGAGAGCACAGGTTGGAGACTGAGGTGCAGAAGGACCCTTACAGAGACCAGAGGTTGGAGACTGCAGTACAGAAGGACTGTTTCAGAGAGCAGAGGTTGGAGACAGGTGTGCGAAAGGATCTCAGAGACAGCATAGGTTGGAGACTGGGGTGCAGAAGGATTGTTGCTGAGAGCAGAGGTTGGAGACTGGGTTGCAGAATGATCGTTTTAAGAGAGAAGAGGATGGAGACTGGGGTCAAAAAGCCTGTTACAGAAAGCAGAGTTTGGAGATTGGGGTGTAGAATACCTGTTACAGAGAGCAGGGCTTGGAGACTGGGTGTGGAAGAACAGTTACAGAGAGCAGAGTTCATAGACTGGGTTGCAAAAGGATCTTACAAAGAGCAGACGTTGAAGACTTAGGTACAGAAGGACTGTTACAGAAAGCAGAGGTTGGAGACTGAGGTGCAGAAGGATCTTTGCAGAGAGCAGAGTTTTCAGACTGAGGTGCAGAAGGCCTGTTAAAGAAAGCAGAGGTTGGAGACTGGTGTGTAGAACGACTGTTGCAGAGAGTAGAGGTTGGAGATTGGTGTCCAGAAGGATTGTTGCCGACAGCAGAGGTTAAAGACTGGGGTGGAGAAGGACTGCTGCAGAGAGTAGAGTTTGGAGACTGAGGTGCAGAAGGACTGTTACAGAGAGCAGAGGTTGGAGACTGGGTTTTAGAAGGACTGATACAGAAAGCAGACCTTGGTGACCTTGGTGCAGAAGGACTGTTGCAGAGAGCAGAGGTTTGAGACTGGGGTGGAGAAGGACTTTTTCAGAGAGAAGAATTTGGAGACTAGGGTGCAGAAGGACTGTTGCAGATAGCAGAGATTGGAGACTGAGGTGCAAAAGGAGTATTGCAGAGAGCAGAGGTTGTAGACTGTCGTGCAGAAGGACTGTAACAAAAAGCACAGGATGGAGACAGGGGTGCAGAATAAGTGTTGTAGAGAACAGAGGTTGAAGACTGGGGTGCAGGGGATCATTGCAGAAAGCAGAGGTTGGAGCCTGGGTTTCAGAAGGATCTTACAGAGAGCAGAGTTAGGACACTGAGGTGCAGAAGGAGTGTTGCAGAGAGCAGAAGTTTGAGATTGGGGCGCAGAAGTACTGTTGCAGAGAGTAGAGGTTGGAGTCTAAGGTGCAGAAGGACTGTTACAGAGACCAGAGGTTGGAGACCGGGGTGCAGAAGGACTGATACAGAAAGCGCAGATTGGAGACTGGGGTGCAGAAATACCGTTAATTGAGCAGAGGTTGGAGACTGCAGTACAGAAGGACTGTTACAGAGAGCAGAGGTTGGAGATTGCAGTGGAAAAGGACTGTTACAGAGAGCATATTTTGGAGACTTGGGTGAGAAAGGACTGTTGTAGAGAGCAGAGGTTTAAAACTGGGGTACAGGAGGACTGTTGCAAAGACCAGAGGTTGCAGAGTCAGGTGCAGAAGGAAAGTTAAAGAGAGCAGAGTTTGGCGACTGTGGAGCCGAAAGACTGTTGTAGAGAGCAGATGTTGGAGACTGTGGTGCAGAAGGACTGTTGCATAGAGTAGAGGTTGGAGACTTGGGTGCAGAAGGACTACTGCAGAAAGTAGAGGTTGGACATTGGGTTGCTAAAGAACTGTTGCAGAGAGCAGAGGTTGGAATCTGGGTGGAGAAAGACTGTTGCAGAGAGTAACATTTGGACATTGGGGTGCCACAAGACTGTTGCAGAGAGAAGAGGTAGGAGACTGGGGTTCAGAAGGATCGTTGCAGAGAGAAGATTATGGAGACTGGGGTATAGAAATAGTGTTCTAGAGAGAAGAGGGTGAAGACTGAGGTGCAGAAAAACTGTTACAGAGAGCAGTGTTTGGAGACTGGGGTGCAGGACAGATACTGAGAGCAGAGTTTGGAGACTGGGGTGCAGAAGGATCTTACAGAGAGCAGAGTTTAGAGACTGAGGTGCAGAAGGACTGTTACAGAGAACAGAGGTTGGAGACTGGGGTGCAGAAGGACTGTTAAAGAGAGCAGAGTTCAGAGACTTGGGTGCAGAAGGCCTGTTACAGAGATCAGAAGATGGAGACTGGTGTACAGAAGCACTGTTACAGAGAGCATAGTTTGGAGACTGGGGTGCAGAAGGACTGTTACAGAAAGCAGAGTTTGGAGACTTCTTTTCAGAAGGATTATAAAGAGAGCAGAAATTGGAGACTGAGGTGCAGAAGGACTGTTACAGAGAGTAGATGTTGAAGACTAAAATGTAGAAAGACCATTGTAGAGAGCAGAGGTTGGAGACTGAGGTGCAAAAGGACTGTTGAGGAGTGCAGAGGTTGGAGACTTTGCTGGAAAAGGAATGTGGCAGAGAGCAAAGTTTCGAGATTGGGGTGCTGAAAGACTGTTGGAGAGAGCAGAATTTGAAGACTGAGGTGCAAAAGGACTGTACAGAGAGCAGAGGTTGGAGACATGAGTGCAGAAGGACTGATAGAGAAAGCAGGGGTTGAAGACTGGTGTGCAGAAGGACAGTTACAGATAGAAGCGTTTGAAAAACTGCAGTACAGAAGGACTTTTAGAGAGCAGAGGTTGGAGACTAGGGTGGAAAAGGACTGTTTCAGAGATCAGATGTTGGAGAATGGGTGCAGAAGCACTGTTGCAGAGAGGAGGTTGGAGAACTGGGGTGCAGTAGGACTGTTGCAGAGAGTAGGGGTTGGAGACTGGGGTGCAGAAAAACTGTTGCGGTGAGCAGACGTTAAAGATTGGGTTTGAGAAAGACTGTTGCTGAGAGCAGAATTTGGAGACTGAGGTGCAGAAGGAATGTTACAGAAAGCAGTGGTTAGAGACTTGAGTGCAGAAGTACTGATGCAAAGTGCAGAGATTGGAGACTGGGGTGCAGAAAGACTGTTTTAGAGAGCAGATGTTGGAGACTGGGGTGCAGAAGGACTGTTGCATAGAGTAGAGGTTGGAGACTTGGGTTCAGAAGGACTATTGCAGAGAGTAGAGGTTGGAGATTGGGTTGCAGGAGAACTATTGCAGAGAGCAGAGGTTGGATACTGTATGGAGAAAGACTGTTGCAGGGAGTAGCATTTGGAGATTGGGGATCCACAGGACTGTTGCAGAGAGCAGAGGTTGGAGACTGGGGTGCAGAACGATCGTTGCAGAGAGTAAAGGTTGGAGACTTGCGTGTAGAAAGACTGTTGCAGAGAGCAGATGTTTGAGACTGGGGTGCAGAAGAACTTTTGCAGAGAGCAGAGGTTGGAGACTGAGGTGCAGAAGGACTGTTACAGAGAGCAGAGGTTGGAGACTGGGGTGCAAAAGGACCGTTACAGAGAGCAGAGTTTGAGAGTGCAGTACAGAAGGACTGTTACCGAGAGCAGAGTTTGGAGACAGGGGTGCAGAACGACTATTACAGATAAAAGGGTTTGGAGTCTGGGGTGCAGAAGAAATGTTGCAGAGAGCAGAGATTGGAGACTGAGATGCAGAAGGACTTTTAAAGAGAGCAATGTTTGGAGACTTGGGTGCACAAGGACTGTTACAGAAAGCAGAGTTTGGAGACTTCTTTTCAGAAGGATCATACAGAGAGAAGAGGTTGGAGAGTGCGGTGCAGAAGGATCGAGGAAGAGAGCAAAAGTTGGAGACTCAGTTGTAGAAAAATCATTGCATAGAGCAAAGTGGAGACTGGGGTGCAGAAGGATCATAACAGAGAGAAGAAGTGGGAGACTGGTGTGCAGAAGGACAGTTACAGAGAGCACAGTTTGGAATCTGGGGTGCAGATAGAATTTTGCAGAAAGCAGAGGTTGGATACTGGGGTGCAGAAAGACTGTTTCACAAAGCAGACGTTGGAGCCTGGGGTGAAAAATTATGATACAGAAAGCAGAGGTGGGAGACTGGGGTGCAGAAGAATTGTTACAGAGAGCAGTGGTTGGAGACTGGTGTGCAGAAGGACTGTTACAAAGAGCAGAGTTTGGAGACTGGCGTGCATAAGGCCTGTTACAGAGAGCAGAGGTTGGAGACTGGGTGCAGAAGGGCTGTTACAGAGAGCAGCATTTGGACACTGGGTTGCAGAAAGATATTACATAGAGCAGAGTTTGGAGTCTGAGGTGCAGAAGGATTGTTACAGAGAGCAGAGGTTGGTGACTGAAATGCAGTAGAATTATTGCTGAGAGCAGAGTTTGGAGACTTGAGTGAAGAAGAACGATTGCAGAGAGCAGATGTTGGAGACTGGCATGCCGAAGGACTGTTGCAGAGAGCAGAGTTTGAACACTGGGTTGCAGAAGGACTGTCACACAGAGCAGAGGTTGAAGACTGGGGTGTAGAAGAACTGTTGCAGAGAGCAGAGTTTTGAGACTCGGGTAGAGTAGGACTGTTACAGAGAGAAGATGTTTGAGACTGAGATGCAGAATGACTGTTACAAAGAGCAGAAGTTGGAGCGTGGGGTGCAGAAAGACTGATACAGAAAGAAGAGGTTGGAGACTTGGGTTCAGAATGAACCTTAACGAGAGCAGAGGATGGAGATTGCAGTATAGAAGGACTGTTACAGAGAGCAGAGGTTGGAGACTAGGGTACAGAAGGACTTTTGCAGAGAGCAGAGTTCGGAGAGTGAGGTGCAGAAAGACTATAAAAGAAAGCAGAGTTTGAAGACTGTGGTGCTGAAGGACTGATACAGAAAGCAGATGTTGGAGCCTGGGGTGCAGAAGAATCTTACAGAGAGCAGAAGTTAGAGACTGCGGTAAAGAAGAACTGTTACAGAGATCAGAGGTTGGCCACTGGGGTGGAGAAGGACTTCTTCAGAGAGTAGATGTTTGAGACTGGGGTGCAGACGAACTGTTGCAGAGAGCCGAAGTTGGAGACTGGGTTGCAGAAGGATTTTTGCAGGGAGTAGAGGTTGAATATGACGTGCTGAGGACTCTTGCAGACAACAGAGTTTGGAGAATGGGGTGCAGAAGGACCGTTGCAGAGAGCAGATGATGGAGACTGAGGTGCAGAAGGATTGTTAAAGAGAGCAGAGGTTGGAGACTAAGGTGAAGAAGGACTGTGACAAAGATCAGAGTTTGGAGACTGGGTTTCAGTAGGATCTTACAGAGAGCACATGTTGGAGACTGACGTGCAGAAGGACTGTTGCAGAGACCAGAGGTTGAAGACTTGGGTGCAGACGAACTGTTGCACAGAGTAGAAGTTGGAGACTGGGGTAGAGAAGGACTGTTACAGAGAGAAGATATTTGAGACTGAGATGCAGTAGGATTGTTACAAAGAGCAAAGGTTGGAGACTGCAGTATAGAAGGACTGTTACAGAGAGCAGAGGTTGGAGACTAGGGTACAGAAGGCCTGTTGCAGAGAGCACAGGTTGGAGAATGAGATGCAGAAGGACTTTTGCAGAGAGCAGATTTTGGAGATTGAGGTGGAGAAGGACTGTACCAGAGAGCAGAGTTTGGAGACTGTGCAGCTGAAGGACTGATAGAGAAATCAGAGGTTGGAGACTAGAGTGCAGAAGGACCGTTGCAAAGAGCAGAGGTTAGAGACTTGGGTGGGGAAGAAATGTTACAGAGAGCAGAGTTTGGAAACTTGAGTGCAGAAGGATCTTAGAGAGAGCAGAAGTTAGAGACTGCTGTACAGAAGGACTGTTACAGAGATCAGAGGTTGGAGACTGGGGTGAAGAATGAATTCTTCAGAGAGTAGTAGTTGGAGACTGGGGTGCAGAAGGATTGTTGCAGTGAGTAAAGGTTGGATATGACGTGCTGAAGGACTCTTGCAGACAACAGAGGTTGAAGAATGGGGTGCAGAAAAACCGTTGCAGAGAGCAGATTTTGGAGACTGATGTGCAGAAGTATGTTACAGAGAGCAGAGGTTGGAGACTGAGGTGGAAAAGGACTGTGACAAAGATAAGAATTTGGAGACTTTGGTGCAGAAGGATCTTTCAGAGAGCAGAGGTTGGAGATTGGGTTGCAGACGAACTGTTGCACAGAGTAGAGGTTGTAGACTGGGGTGCAGAAGGAATGTTACAGATAGCAGAGTTTAGAGACTGGGTTGCAGAAAGATCTTACATAAAGCAGAGTTTGGAGACTGAGGTGAAGAAAAAATGATACCCAGAGCAGCATTTGGAGACTGGGGTGCAGAAGGACTGTTGCCGAGAACCTAGGTTGGAGACTGGCATGCAGAAGGAACGTTGCAAAGAACAGAGGTTGGAGACAGGGGTAGAGATGAAATGCTACAGAGAGCATAGTTTTGAACCTGGGGTGCAGAAAAAATTTACAGCAAGCAGAGGTTGGAGACTGGGATGCAGAAGGACTTTTGCTGAGGGCAAAGGTTGGAGACTGGGTTGCAAAAGTATCGTCGCAGAGAGCAGATGTTTAAGACTGGGGTGCAGTAGGTCCATTGCAGAGGTAAGAGTTTGGGAACTGAGGTGCAGAAGGATTGTTGGAGATTACAAAGCTTGGGAACTGGGGTGCAGAAGAATCGTTGTATAGAGCAGAGGTTTGAGAGTGGGGTTCAGAAAGACTGTAAAAGAGAACAGAGTTTGGAGACTGCGGTGGAGAAGTCCTGTTACAGAGAGCAAAGTTTGGTGAAGGGATGCAGAACCACTGTTATCGAGGGCAGAGTTCGGAGACTGGGTTGCAGAAGGATCTTACAGAGAGTAGATTTTGGAGACTGAGGTGCAGAAGGACTGTTACAGGGAGTAGAGGTTGGAGACTGAGGTGCAGAAGGATTGTTGAAGAGAGCATAGGTTGGAGACTCGGGTGCAGAAAGACTGTTTCAGATAGCAGAGGTTGGAGACTGAAGTGCGAAAGGACTGTTGCAGGGAGCAGGTGTTGGAGACTTGGGTGCAGTAGGACTGTTGCAGAGAGCAGAATTTGGAGACTGGGGTGCAGCAGGACTAATAGAGAAAGCAGAGGTTGGAGACTTGGGTGTAGAAGGACTGTTACGGAGAGCAGAGTTTAGAGACTGCAATATATGCGGACTGTTACAGAGAGCAGAGGTTAGAGAATGGTTTATAGAAGAACTGTTTCAGAGTGCGGATGTTGGAGACTGGGATTCAGAAAAACTGTATCATAGAGTAGAGTTTGGAGACTGGGGTGCAGAAGGACTGATACAGAGAGCAGAGGTTGGAGACTGGGGTGCAGAAGGCCTGTTACAGAGAGCAGAGGTTGGAGTCTGGGGTGCAGAATTACTGATACAGAAAGCAGAGGTTGGAGACTGGGTTGCATCAGGACCGTTGAAGAAAGCAGAGGTTCGAGACTGGGTTGGAGAAGGAATGTTACAGAGAGCAGAGTTTGGAAACGGGTGCAGAAGGACCTTATAGAGAACAAAGGTTGGAGACTGGGGGCAGAAAGAGTGTTAAGGAGAGGAGACGTTGGAGACTGGGGTGCAGAAGGACTCCTGCAGAGAGCAGCTGTTGGAGAATGGGGTGCATAAGGATCGTTGCAGAGAGCAGAGGTTAAAACTGGGGTGCAGAAAGACGGTTGCAGAGAGCAGAGGTTGGAGACTGAGGTACACAAAAACAGTTAAAGAGAGCAGAGGTTGGAGACTGGGGTTCAGAAAGATCGTTTAAGAGAGCAGAAGTTTGAAACTGAGTTGCAAAAGAATCGGTGCAGAGAGCAAAGCTGGAGACTGTGGTGCAGAAGGATCGTTACAGAGAGAAGAGGTGGGAGACTGGGGTGCAGAAGGACTTTTGCAGAGAGCAGAGGTTGGAGACTGAGATGCAGAAGAACTGTTATACAGAGCAGACTTTGGAGACTGGGATGAAAAATTATGATACAGAAAGCAGAGGTGGCAGACTGGGGTTCAGAAAGACTATTACAGAGAGCAGAGGTTTCAGACTGGCGTGCAGAAGGACTGTTTCAGAGAACAGACTGGGGTGCAGTACGACTGTTACAGAGAGCAGTGGTGGAGACTGGGTTGCAGAAATAGAGAGAAGAGGTTTTAGACTGAGGCGCAGAAGGACTGTAACAGAGAGCAGTGGTTGGAGACTGAGGTGCAGAAGGACTGTTACAGAGAGCATAGTTTGGTGACTGAGGTGCAGAAGGACTGCTACTGAAAGCAGGGGTTGGAAATTGGGGTGCAGAAGGACCGTTACAAAGAGCAGAGGTTGGATACTGCAGTATAGAAAGACTTTAACAGAGAGCAGAGATTTGAGAACATGGTGCAGAAGGACTGTTACAGAGAGAGGAGGTTTGAGACTGGGTTGCAGAAGGATTGCTACAGAGAGCAGCGGTTGGAGACTGGGGTGCAGAAAGACTTTTACACAGAGCAGAGGTTGAAGAGTGCGGTGTACAAGGACTGTTGCAGAGAGCAGAGGTTGGAGACTTGGGTTAAGAAGGACTGTTGCAGAGAGAAGAATTTGGAGACTGGGGTGCAGAAGATTCTTACAGAGAGCAGAAGTTAGAGACTGTGGTACAGAAGGAGTGTTACAGAGATAAGAGGTTGGAGACTGGGGTGGAGAAAGACTGTTTCAGATAGTAGATATTGGAGACTGGGGTGCAGAAGAACTGTTGCAGAGAGCAGAAGTTGGAGACTGGGTTGCATAAGGATTGTTCAGGGAGCAGAATTTGGAGACTGAGGTGCTGCAGGACTCTTGCAGACAACAGAGGTTGGAGAATGGGGTGCAGAATGACCGTTAGAGAGATTAGATGTTGAAGACTGAGGTGCAGAAGGATTTTTACAGAGAGCAGATGTTGGAGACTTGGGTGAAGAAGGACTGTTACAGAGATCAGAGTTTGGAGACTAGGGTGCATAAGGATCTTTCAGAGAGCAGAGGTTGGAGACTGGGGTGCAGACGAACTGTTGCACAGACCAGAGGTTGGATACTGGGGTGCAGAAGGACTGTTCCAGAGAGCAGAGTTTAGAGACTGGGTTGCAGAAGGATCTTACATAGAGCAGAAATTGGAGACGGAGTTGCAGATGAAATGATACCCAGAGCAGAGTTTGGAGACTGGGGTGCAGAAAGACCGTTGCCGAGAACAGAGGTTAGAGACTTGCGTGCAGAAGGACCCTTGCAGAGAGCAGAGGTTGGAGACTGGGTGGAGAAGGAATGCAATAGAGAGCAGAGTTTGGAGAATGGGGTGCGGAAAGACTGTTACAGAGAGCAGAGGTTGGAGACTGAGTTGCAAAAAAACTGTTACAAAAAGCAGAGTTTGGGGACTGTGGTTAACAAGGACCCTTGCAGAGAGCAGAGTTTAGAGACTTGGGTGCAGTAGGACGATTTCAGACATCAGATTTTTGGAACTGAGGTCCAGAAGGATTGTTACAGAGAACAGAAGATGGACCCTGGGATGCAGAAGGACTGTTACAGAGAACAGAGTTTGGAGACTGCGGTGCAGAAGGCCTGTTACAGAGAGCAGAGTTTGGTGAAGGGATGCAGAACGACTGTTATAGAGGACAGAGTTCGGAGACTGGGTGCAGAAGGATCTTACAGAGAGCAGAGGTTGGAGACTGAGGTGCAGAATGACCGTTACAGAGAGGAGAGGTTGGATTCTAAGGTGCAGAAGAATCATTGAAGAGAGCAGAGTTGGAGTCAGAGGTGCAGAAGGACTTTTACAGAGAGCAGAGATTGGAGACTAGGGTGCAGAAGCACTGTAGCAGATAGCAGTTTTTGGAGACTAGGATTAAGAAGGACTGTTGCAGGGAGCAGGAGTTAGAGACTTGGGTGCAGTAGGACTGTTGCAGAGAGCAGAATTTGGAGACTGAGGTGCAGAAGGAGTGTTACAGAGAGCAGAGGTTGGAGACTGGGGTGCTGAAGGACTGATACAGAAAGCAGAGGTTAAAGACTGGGGTGCAGAAGGACCGTTACAGAGAGCAGAGTACAGAAACTGCAATATAGGAGGACTGTTACTGAGAGCAGAGGTTGGAGAATGGTTTATAAAAGAACTGTTTCAGAGTGCAGTTGTTGGAGACTTGGATTCAGAAGAACTGTTGCAGAGAGCAGAGTTTAAAACTGGGGTGCAGAAGAACTGTCGTAGAGAGTGAGTATGGAGACTGAGGTGCAGAATGAATGTTACAGAGAGCAAAGTTTGGAGACTGGGGTGCAGAATTCCTGATACAGAAAGCAGAGTTTGGAGACTGGGGTTGACTAGGACCATAACAGTGAACAGAAGTTGGAGACTGTGGTTCAGGAGGACTGTTGCAGAGAACAGAGTTTAGAGAATGGTGTGCAGAAGGACTGTTACAGAGAGCAGAGGTTAGAGAATGGGGTGCAAAAGTAGGGTTGCTGAGTTCAGAGGTTGGAGACAGAGGTGCAGAAGGAATGTTACCGAGAGCAGAGGTTGGAAACCGTGGAGCAGAAGGACTGATACAGATAACAGAGGTTTGAGACTGTGGTGCAGAAGGACTGTTACAGAGAGCAGAGGTTGGAGACTGGGGAGTAGAAGGACTGTTGCAGAGAATAGAGGTTGGAGACTGGGTTGCAGCAGGACCGTTGAAGAAAGTAGAGGTTGGAGACTGGGTTGGAGAAGGAATGTTACAGAGAACAGAGTTTGGAAACTGAGGTGCAGAAAGACCTTACAGAGAACAGAGGTTAGAGACTGGGGTGCAGAAAGAGTGTTAAAGAGAGGAGATGTATAAGACTGAGGTGCAGAAGGTCTGTTGCAGAGAGCAGATGTTGGAGACTGGGGTGCAGAAGAATCGTTGCAGAAAACAGATGTTGGAGACTGAGGTGCAAAAAGACTGTTACAAAGAATAGAGGTTGGAGATTGTGAAGCAAAAGGCCTGTTACAGAGAGCAGAGGTTCTAGACTGGGGTGCTGAAGAACTG
The DNA here is from genome assembly GCF_052094955.1 of Ictidomys tridecemlineatus. Classification (NCBI taxonomy): domain Eukaryota; kingdom Metazoa; phylum Chordata; class Mammalia; order Rodentia; family Sciuridae; genus Ictidomys; species Ictidomys tridecemlineatus. The sequence continues at coordinate 38,342 of NW_027526153.1, forward strand.
TTAGAGAGAGAAGAGTTGTTAGACAAGGTTGCAGAAGGATCTTAAAGAGAGCAGAGATTGTACCCCGAGGTGCAGCAGGACTGTTAAAGAGAGCAGAGGTTGAAGACTGGGGTTCAGAAGGCCTTTTACGAAGAGCAGAGTTTTTAGAAGGGCTCCAGAATGACTTTTACATATGGCAGAGTTGGAAACTCATTTGCAGAAGGATCTTACAGAGAGCAGATGTTGGAGACCGAGGTGCAGAAGGACTGTTACAGAGAGTAGAGATTGGAGACTGAGGTGCAGAGGGATCGTTGCAGAGAACAGAATTTTAATACTGAGGTGCCGAAGGACTGTTGCAGAGAGCACATGTTGGAGACTGGGGTTCAGAAGGACTGTTACAGAGAGCTGAGGTTGTAGAATGGGGTGCAGAAGGATCGTTGTAGAGAGCAGAGATTTGGTACTGGGGTGCAGAAGGATTGTTATAGAGAACAGACTTTGGAGAACGCGGTGCAGAAAGGCTGTTACAAAGAGCAGAGTTTGGAGACTGGGTTGCAGAAGGATCTTACAGAGAGCACATGTTAAAGACTGACATGCAGAAGGAGTGTTGCAGAGAGCAGAGGGTGGAGACTGGGGTGCAGAAGGACTGTTACACAGAGCAGAGGTTGAAGACTGGTTTCTAGAAGGACTGTTGCAGAGAGCATAGGTTGGAGACTTGGGTGCAGAAAGACTGTTGCAGAGAGCAAAATTTGGAGACTGAGGTGCAGAAGGACTGTTACAGACAGCAGAGTTTGGAGACTGGGGTGCAGAAGGACCGTTACAGAGAGCAGAGTTTGGATACTAGGGTACAGAAGGACTGTTGCAGAGAGAAGATGTTGTAGACTGTGGTTTAGAAAAACTGTAGAAAAGATTAGATGTTAGAGAATGGGGTGCAGAAGTAAGGTTGCAGAGAGCAGAGGTTGGAGAAAGGGGTGCAGAAAGACTATTACAGAGAGCAGAGGTTGGAAATAGTGGTGCAGAAGGACGGATACAGAAAGCAGAGGTTTAATATTGTGGTGCAGATGGACCGTTACAGAGAGCAGAGGTTGGAGAATGGGGAGCAGAAGACCTGTTTCAGACAACAAAGTTTGGAGACTGGGGTGCAGAAGGACCGGTGCAGAATCCAGAGGTTGGAGGCTGTGGTGGAAAAGGAATGTTACAGAGAGCAGAAAACTGGGATGCAGAAGGATCTTACAGAAAGCAGAGATTGTAGACCGAGGTGCAGCAAGACTGTTACAGAGAGCAGACATTGGAGACTGGGGTGCAGAAGGATCGTTGCAGACAGCAGAGTTTCCAGACTGAGGCACAGAAGGACTGTTGCTGAGAGCAGATGTTGGAGACTTGGGTGCAGATGGACTGTTGCAGAGAGCAGATTCTGGAGACTGGGATGCAGAATGATCATTGCAGAGAGCAGAGGTTGGACACTGGGGCGCAGAAACACTGTTACACAGATCAGAGTTTGGAGACTGGGGTGAAAAAGGACTTTTTCAGAGAGCAGATGTTGGGGACTTGGGTGCAGAAGGACTGTTGTAGAGAGCAGATGTTGGAGACTGAGATGAAGAAGGATCATTGCAGAGAGCAGAGGTTTGACACTGGGGTGCAGAAGGTCTGTTGCAGAGAGCAGATGTTGGTAACTATGGTGCAGAAGGACTGTTTTAGAGAGTAGAGGTTGGAGACTGGCATGCAGAAGGACCGTTGCAGAGAGCAGAGGTTGGAGACTGGGTGGAGAAGGAATGCTATAGAGAGCAGAGTTTGGAAACTTGGGTGCAGAAGGATCTTACAGAGAGCAGAGTTTGGAGAATGGGGTGCAGAAAGACTGTTACAGAGAGCAGAGGTTTGAGACTGAGTTGCAAAAAAACTGTTACAGAAAGCAGAGTTTGGAGACTGTGGTGAACAAGGATCGTTGCAGAGAGCAGAGTTTTTAGACTGAGGTGCAAAAGTACTGTTTCAGAAAGCAGATGTTGGAGACTAGGGTGCAGAAGGACTTTTGCAGAGAGCAGAGTTTGGAGACTGGGGTGCAAAATGATCGTTGCAGAGAGCAGAGTTTAGAGACTTGGGTGCAGTAAGACCATTTCAGATGTCAGAGATTGGGAACTGAGGTGCAGAAGGATTGTTACAGAGAACAGAAGTTGGATCCTTTGGTGCAGAAAGACTGTTACAGATAACAGAGTTTGGTGAAGGGATGCAGAACGACTGTTACAGAGGACAGAGTTCGGAGACTAGGTGCAGAAGGATCTTACAGAGAGCAGAGGTTGGAGACTGAGGTGCAGAATGACCGTTACAGAGAGGAGAGGTTGGATACTGAGGTGCAGAAGAATCATTGAAGAGAGCAGAGGTGGAGTCAGAGGTGCAGAAAGACTTTTACAGAGCAGAGATTGGAGACTGGGGTGCAGAAGCACTGTAGCAGATAGCAGTTTTTGGAGATGGGATTAAGAAGGACTGTTGCAGGGAGCAGGTGTTAGAGACTTAGGTGCAGTAGGACTGTTGCAGAGAGCAGAATTTGGAGACTGAGGTGCAGAAGGACTGTTACAGAGAGCAGAGGTTGGAGACCGGGGTGCTAAAGGACTGATACAGAAAGCAGAGTTTAAAGACTGAGGTGCAGAAGGACCGTTACAGAGAGCAGAGTATAGAGAGTGCAATATAGGAGGACGGTCACTGAGAGCAGAGGTTGGAGAATGGTTTATAAAAGAACTGTTTCAGAGTGCAGTTGTTGGAGACATGGATTCAGAAGAACTGTTGCAGAGAGCAGAGTTTATAACTGGGGTGCAGAAGAACTGTCGCAGAGAGTGAGTATGGAGACTGAGGTGCAGAATAAATTTTACAGAGAGCAAAGTTTGGAGACTGGGGTGCAGAATTCCTGATACAGAAAGCAGAGTTTGGAAACTGGGGTTCAGAAGTACCATAACAGTGAACAGAGGTTGGAGACTGTGGTTCAGGAGGACTGTTGCAGAGAACAGAGTTTAGAGAATGGTGTGCAGAAGGACTGTTACAGAGAGCAGAGCTAAGAGAATGGGGTGCAAAAGTAGGGTTGCTGAGTTCAGAGGTTGGAGACAGAGGTGCAGAAGGACTGTTACAGAGAGCAGAGGTTGGAAACCGTGGTGCAGAAGGACTGATACAGATAGCAGAAGTTTGAGACTGTGGTGCAGAAGGACTGTTACAGAGAGCAGAGGTTGGAGACTGGGGAGTAGAAGGACTGTTGCAGAGAACAGAGGTTGAAGACTGGCTTGCAGCAGGACCATTGAAGAAAGAAGAGGTTGGAGACTGTGTTGGAGAAGGAATGTTACAGAGAGCAGAGTTTGAAAACTGGGGTGCAGAAGGACCTTACAGAGGACAGAGGTTAGAGACTGGGGTGCAGAAAGAGTGTTAAAGAGAGGAGACGTAGGAGTCTGAGGTGAAGAAGGTCTGTTGCAGAGAGCAGATGTTGGAGACTGGGGTGCAGAAGGATCGTTGCAGAGAGCAGACGTTAGAGACTGAGGTCCAAAAAGACTGTTACATAGAATAGAGGTTGGAGATTGTGATGCAAAAGCTTGTTACAGAGAACAGAGCTTCTAGACTGGGGTGCAGAAGAACTGTTAGAGAGAAATGAGTTGTTAGACAAGGTTGCAGAAGGATCTTACAGAGAGCAGATGTTGAAGACTGAAGTGCAGAAGGACTGTTACAGAGAGTAGAGGTTGGAGACTGAGGTGCAGAAGGATCGTTGCAGAGAACAAAATTTTAAGACTGAGGTGCCGAAGGACTGTTGCAGAGAGCACATGTTGGAGACTGGGGTTCAGAAGGACTGTTACAGAGAGCTGAGTTTGTAGACTGGGGGGCAGAACGATCGTTGTAGAGAGCAGAGATTTGGTACTGGGGTGGAGAAGGATTGTTATACAGAACAGACTTTAGAGAATGCGGTGCAGAATGGCTGTTACAGAGAGAAGAGATTGGAGACTGGGTTGCAGAAGGATCTTACAGAGAGCACATGTTGAAGACTGACGTGCAGAAGGAGTGTTGCAGAGAAGAGGTTGGAGACTGGGGTGCAGAAGGACTGTTACACAGAGCAGAGGTTGAGGACTGGGTTGTAGAAGGACTTTTGCAGAGAGCAGAGGTTTGAGATTTGGGTGCAGAAAGACTGTTTCAGAGAGCAAAATTTGGAGACTGAGGTGCAGAAGGACTGTTACAGAGGGCAGAGTTTGGAGACTGGGGTGCAGAAGGACCGTTACAGAGAGCAGAGTTTGGAGACTAGGTTACAGAAGGACTGTTGCAGAGAGCAGATGTTATAGACTGTGGTTCAGAAGAATTGTAGAAGAGAGCAGAGGTTAGAGAATGGGGTGCAGAAGTAAGGTTGCAGAGAGCAGAGGTTGGAGAAGGAGGTGCAGAAGGACTATTACAGAGAGCAGAGGTTGGAAAAAGTGGTGCAGACAGACGGATACAGAAAGCAGAGGTTTGAGATTGTGGTGCAGAAGGACCGTTACAGAGAGCAGAGGTTGAAGACTGCGGTACAGAAGGACTGTTACAGAGAGCAGAGGTTGAAGAATGGGGAGCAGAAGAACTGTTGCAGAGAACAGAGTTTGGAGACTGGGGTGCAGAAGGAGTGGTGCAGAATCCAGAGGTTGGAGACTGTGGTGGAAAAGGAATGTAACAGAGAGCAGAGTTTGAAAACTGGGATGCAGAAGGATCTTACAGAAAGCAGAGATTGTAGACCGAGGTGCAGCAAGACTGTTACAGAGAGCAGATGTTGGAGACTTTGGTGCAGAAAGATCGTTGCAGACAGCAGAGTTTCCAGACTGAAGCACAGAAGGACTGTTGCTGAGAGCAGATGTTGGAGACTTCGGTGCAGAAGGATTGTTGCAGAGAGCAGATTCTGGAGACTGGGATGCAGAAGGATCATTGCAGAGAGCAGAGGTTGGACTCTGGGGTACAGAAGGACTGTTACACAGAGCAGAGGTTGGAGACTTGGGTGAAGAAGGACTTTTTCAGAGAGCAGATGTTGGGGACTTGGGTGCAGAAGGACTGTTGCAGAGAGCAGAGGTTGGAGACTGGGATGCATAAGGATCATTTCAGAGAGCAGAGGTTGGACACTGGGGTACAGAAGGAGTGTTACACAGAGTAGAGGTTGGAGACTGGGGTGAAGAAAGACTGTTGTAGGGATCAGGTGTTGGAGATTTGGGTGCAGAAGGACTGTTGCAGAGAGCAGAATTTGGAGACTGAGGTCCAGAAGGGCTTTTGCAGATAGCAGAGTTTGGACACTGGGGTGCAGAAGGACCTTTACAGAGAGCAGAGTTTAGAGACTGCAATACGAGAGGACTGTTACAGAGAGAAGTGTTTGGAGATTGGGGTGGAGAAGGAATGTTTCACAGTGCAGATGTTGGGCACTGGAGTGCAGAAAAACTGTTGTAGGGAGCAGAGTTTGGAGACTGGGGTGCAGAAGAACTGTTGTAGAGAGCAGAGGTTGGAGACTGAGGTGCAGAAAAAATGTTACAGAGAGCAAAATTTGGAGACAGGGGTACAGAATTACTGATACAGAAAGCAGCGTTTGGAGACTGGGGTGCAGAAGGACCGTTACAGAGAGCAGAGGTTGAAGACTGAGGTTCAGAAGGACTGTTGCAGAGAGCAGAATTTAGAGAATGGGGTTCAGAAGGACTGTTAAAGAGAGCAGAGTTTGGAGATTAGGGTACATTAGGACTGGTGCAGTATCCAGAGGTTGGGGACTGTGGTGGAAAAGGAATGTTACAGAGAGCAGAGTTTGAAAACTGGGATGCAGAAGGATCTTACAGAGAGCAGAGTTTGGAGACAGGGGTGCGGAAAGACTGTTGAGGAGAGGAGACGTTGGAGACTGTTGTGCTGAAGGCCTGTTACAGAGAGCACAGTTTGGAGACTAAGGTAAAGAAGGCCTGTTAATGACAGCAGAGTTTGAAGACTGGGGTGCAGAAGGATTGTTATAGAGAGCAGAGTTAAGATACTGGGTGGCAGAAAGATCTTACAGAGAGCAGAGTTTGGAGACTGAGGTGAAGGAGGACTGTTAAAGAGAGCAGTGGTTGGAGACTGAGGTGCAGAGGGATCGCGCAGAGAGAAAGGGGTTCAGACTGAGGTGTAGAAGGACTTTTACAGAGAGCAGAGGTTGGAGACTGAGGTGCAGAAGGTCTGTTACAGGGAGCAAATTTTGGAGACTCTGTTGCAGAAGGATCTTTAATAGAGGAGAGTTTGGAGACTGAGGTGCAGAAGGACTGTTACAGAGAGCAAAGGTTGGAGTCTGGGGTGCAGAAGGATTGTTGCAGAGAGCAAAATTTTCAGACTGAGGTGAAGAAGGACTGTTACAGAGAGCAGATTTTGGAGACTAGGGTGAAGAAAGATTGTTGTAGAGAGCAGAAGTTGGAGACTGGGGTGCAGAACAACTGCTACAGAGAGCAGATGTTTGAGACTCGGGTGCAGAAGGCCTGATACAGAGAGAAGAGTTCTGAGACTGGGGTGCAGAAGAACTTTTACAAGGAACAGAGTTTTGAGGCTGGGTTTAAAATGATCTTACAGGGAGCAGAGGTTTGAGACTGAGATTCAGAAGGACTGTTGCAGAGAGCAGATGTTGGGGACTGCAGTACAAAAGGACTGTTGCAGAGAGGTGAGGTTGGAGATTAGGGTACACAAGGACTTTTTCAGAGAGGAGATGTTGGAGACTGTTGTTCAGAAGGACTGTTGCAGAGAGCAGAAGTTGGAGAATGGTGTACAGAAAGACTTTTGCAGAGAGCAGAGGTTGGAGACTGAGGTGCCGAAGGACGGATAATGAAAGCAGAGGTTGGAGACTGACGTGCAAAGGACCTTTACAGAGAGCAGAGTTTGGAGACTGTGGTACAGAAAGACTATTACAGAGAGCAGAGTTTGGAGACTGTGGAGCAGAGGATCATTGGGGTGAGCAGAGTATGGAGACTGGGGTGTAGAACGACTGTTGCAGAGAGCAGAGGTTTGGGACTGGGGTGCAGAAGGACTGTTGCAGAGAGCAGACGTTGGAGACTGGGGTTCAGAAGGACTGTTGCATAAAGCAGAGGTTGGAGACTGCGTTACTGAAGGACTGTTACAGAGAGCAGAAGTTGGAGACAGGTTTGCAGAATTATCTTACAAGGAGCATAGGTTGGAGACTGGGGTGCAGAAGGACTTTTAAAGAGAGTAGAGTTTGGAGACTTGGGTGCAGAAGGCCTGTTACAGAGAGCAGAGTTTGGAGACTGCAGTACAGAAGGACTGTTACAGAGAGCAGATGTTGCAGACTGTGGTGCAGAAGGACTGTTGCAGAGAACAGAACTTGGAGACTGGGGTGCATGAGGACCGTTGCTGAGAGAACAGGTTGGAAACTGAGGTGAAGAAGTACTGTTACAGAGAGTAGACTTTGGAGACTTGGGTGCAGAATGACTGATACAGAGAGCAGAGTTTGGAGACTGCGGTACAGAAGGAATGTTGCAGAGTGCAGAGTATTAAACTGGCATGCAGAAGGACTGTTGCAGAGTGCAGAGGTTGGAGACGGGGTGCAGAAGGACTGTTACAGAGAGCAGAGGTTGAAGCCTGTGGTGCAGAAGGACTGATACAGAAAGCAGAGTTTGGAGACGGGGTTGAAGAAGGACCGTTACAGAGATCAGAGGTTGGATACAGGTGTGCAGAAGGATCTTACAGGGAGCAGAGTTTTGAGACTGGGGTGTAGAAGGAGTGTTGCAGAGAGCAGATGTTGGAGACTGGGGTGCAGAAGGACTGTTATAGAGACCAGAGTTTGGAGACTGGGGTGAAGAATGATCGTTGCAGAGAGCAGAGATTAAAGACTCGTGTGCAGAAAAACTGTTACAGAGAGCAGAGGTTGGAGACTGGGGTGCAGAAGCAGTGTTACAGAGAGCAGAGGATAGAGACAGGTGCAGAAGGACTGTTACAGAGAGCAGATGTTGGAGACTGGGGTGCAGGACTGATACAGAAAGCAGAGGTTGGAAACTGGGGTGCAGAAGGCCTGTTACAGAGAGCAGAGTTTGGAGACTGGGGTACAGAAGGACTGTTACAGAGACCAGAGTTTGGAGACTGGGTTGCATAAGGATCTTACAGAAATCAGAGGTTGGATACTAAGGTGCAGAAGCACTTTTGCAGAGTGTAGATTTTGGAGACTGAGGTGCAGAAGGACCGTTGCAGAGAGCAGATGTTGGAGACTGGGGTGCAGAATTATTGTTGCAGAGAGAAGAGGTTGGAGGCTGGGTTACAGAAGGACTGTTGCAGAGAGCAGAATGTGGAGACTTAGGTGCAGACGGACTTTTACAGAGAGCAGAGTTTGGAGACTGGGATGTAGAAGGACTGTTGCAGAGAACAGAGGTTGAAGACTGGGGTGCAGAAGTATCGTGGAAGAGAGCAGAATTTTCAGTTGAGGTGTAGAAGGACTGATTCAGAGAGCAGATGTTGGAGATTGTGGTGCAGAAAGCCTGTTACAGAGAGCAGAGTTTTGAGAAAGGTTGCAGAAGGACTGTTACAAAGAGAAGATTTTTGTGATTGGTTTGCAAAAGTATCTTCCAGAGAGTAGAGGTTGGAGAGTGAGATGCATAAGGACTGTTACAGAGAGTAGAGGTTGAATACTGAGGTGCAGAAGGTAAATTGCAGAGAGCATAGGCTGAAGACTGAGGTGCAGATGGACTGTTACAGAGAGCAGAGGTTGGAGACGGAAGTGCAGAAGGACTGATATAGAAAGCAGAGTTTATAGACTGGGGTGCAGAAGGACCACTACAGAGAGCAGAGGTTGGGGACTGTGGTGCAGAAAAACTGTTACAGAGAACAGAGGTCTGAGACTGAGGTGCAGAAGGACTGTTGTAGAGAGCAGACGTAGGAGACTGGGGTGCAAAAAAAACCGTTGAAGATAGCAGAGTTTGGAGATTGGGGTGCAAAAAAACCGTTGAAGATAGCAGAGTTTGGAGATTGGGGTGCAGAAGGATCTTACAGAGAGAAGAGGTTGGAGACTGAAGTGCAGAAGGACTGTTGTACAGAGCAGACGTAGGAGACTGTGGTGCAGAAAAAGTGTTGCAGACAGCAGAGGTTGGAGACTGGGGTTCACGACTGGTAAGAAAGCAGAGGATTGAGACTGGAGTTCTGAAGGACCGTTACAGAGAGCAGAGATTGGAGACTGGGGTTCAAAAAGACTTTTACAAAAGCAGAGATTGGAGACTGGGGAGCGGAAGGACTGTTGCAAGAACAGAGGTTTAAGACAGCGTTGCAGAAGGACCTTTGCAGAAAGCAGAGTTTGGAGACTGAGGTGCTGAAGGATTGTTACAGAGAGCAGATTTTAGAGACTGAAGTGCAGAAGAATTGTTACTGAGAGTAGAGTTTGGACACTGGGGTAAAGAAGCATATTACAGCAAGCAGAGGTTGGAGACTATGGTGAAGAATGACTGTTGCAGAGAGCAGAATTTAGAGACTGGGGTGCAGAAGGATGTTACAGAGAACAGAGTTTGAATACTGAGGTGAAGATGGACTGTTGCATGGAGAAGAAGTTGGAGATTTGGGTGCAGAAGGACTATTGCAGAGAGCAGAGGTTGGAGACAGGGGTGCAGAAGGACTGATACAGAAAGCAGAGTTTAGAGACTGGGATGCAGAAGGACTGTCGCAGAGAAAAGAGGATTGAGACTGGGTGCAGAAGGACTGTGCAGAGTGCAATGTTTGGAGACTGGGGTACAGAAAGACTTTCACAGAGAATATAGGTTAGAGACTGCTGTACAGAAGGACTGTTAAAGAGAGCAGAGGTTTGAGACAGGTGTGCAGAAGGATCTTACAGAGAGCAGAGGTTGGAGATTGGGGTGCAATAGGACTGATGCAGAGAGCAGAGGTTGGAGAATGGGGTGCAGAAGGATTGTTGCAGAGAGAAGATGTTGGATACTGAGGTGCAGAAGGCCTGTTACACAGAGCAGAGCTTGGAGACTGGGGAGCAGATGACCTGTAACATACAGCAGAGTTTGGAGACTGAGTGGCCTAATGATCTTAAAGAGAGCAGAGGTTGGTGACTGAGGTGCCGAAGGACTGTCAGAGAGAGCAGAGGTTGGAGACTGGGGTTCAGAAGGATCCTTTCAGAGAGCAGAGTTTTCAGAATGAGGTTTAGAAAAACTGTTGCAGAGAGCAGATGTAGGAGACTGGGGTGCAGGAGAACTGTTGCAGAGTGCAGATGTTGGAGACTTGGGTGTAGAAGGATCATTGGAGAGAACATAGGGTGCAGACTTGGGTGCTGAAGGAGTGTTACAGACAGCAGAATTTTGAGTCTGGGGTGACGAAGGAGTGTTATAGAAAGTAGAGTTTGGAGACTGTTTTTTTTTATTGGTTGTTCAAAACATTACAAAGCTTTTGACATATCATGTTTCATACATTAGATTCAAGTTGGTTATGAACTCCCATTTGTACCCAAAATACAGATTGCAGAATCACATCTGTTACATATCCACATTTTTACATAATGCCCTATTAGAAACTGTTGTATTATGCTCCCTTTCCTATCCTCTACTATCCCCCCTCCCCTCCCATCCCATCTTTTCTCTCTACCCCATCTAATGTATTTCACTTTTCTCTTTGTTTATTTACCCATTCCCCTCGCAACCTCTTATGTGTGATTTAGTATAACAATGAGCATCTACCTCCATTCCCATGCAATTTTCCTTTTCTCTCCCTTTCCCTCCCACCTATTGTATCTGTTTAATGTTGATCTTTCCTTTCTGCTCTTTCTCCCTGCCTTCCTGCTCTTCCTCTGGTTTTTAGAAGGATCTTACAGAGAGAAGAGTTTGGCGACTGAGGTGCAGAAGGACTGTTACAGAGAGTAGATTTTGAAGACTGAGGTGCATAAAGACCTTTGCAAAGAGAAGAAGTTGAAGACTGAGGTGCAGAAGGACTGTTTCAGAGTGCAGAGGTTGAAGACTTGGGTGTAGGAATGTTTCAGAGAGCAGAGGTTGGAGTTTGGGGTTCCAAAAACTGTTGCAGCGAGCAGACGTTAGAGACTGAGGTGCAGAAGGACTGTTACAGAGCACAGGTTGGAGACTGAGTGCAGAAGGACTGATGGAGAAAGCAGAGGTTTGAGAGTGGGGTTCAGAATGACCGTTACAAAGAGCAGAGGTTGGAGACTGCAGTACAGAAGGACTGTTACAGATAGCATAGGTTGGAGACTGGAGTGTAGAAGGACTGTTGCAGAGAGCAGAGGTTGGAGACTGGGGTGCAGTAGGACAATTGCAGAGTGCAGAGGTTGCAGACTGTGGTGGAGAAGGACTGTTACAGAGCAGAGTTTGGAGACTGTGGTGCAGAAGGACTGATACAGAAAGCAGAGGTTGGAAACTCGGTTGCAGAATGACACTTATCGGAAACAGAGGTTGGATACTGTGGAACAGATAGTCTGTTACAGATAGCAGTGTTTGGAAACTGGGGTGCAGAAGAAGTGTTGTAGAGAACAGAGGTACAAGACTGGGGTGCAGAAGGATCGTTGCAAAGACCAGAGGTTTGGAGACTGGGGTGCAGAAGGCCTGTTACAGACAGCAGAGTTTGGAGACTGGGGTGCATAAGGATTGGTACAGAAAGCAGAGTTTGAATACTGGGTTGCAGAAAGATATTAATGAGAGCAAAAGTTGAAGACTGAGGTTCAGAAACACTGTTACAGAGAGAAAAGGTTGGAGACTGAGGTGCAGAAGGTCTGTTACAGAGAGCAGACATTGGAGACTGAGGTGCAGAAGGATTGTCACAGAGAGCAGAGGTTGGAGACTGGAGTGCAGAAGGACTTATACAGAAACCAGAGGTTGGAGACTTGGGTGCCGAAGGACCCTTACAGAGAGCAGAGGTTGGAGACTGAGGTGCAGAAGGACTGTTGCAGAGAGCAGAGTTTGCAGACTGAGTAGGAGAAGGACTGTTACAGTGGGCAGATTTTCGAGACTGTGGTGGAAAACGACTGATACAGAAAGCAGAGGTTGGATACTGGGGTGCATAAGGACCCTTACAGAGACCAGAGGTTGTAGACAGCCGTACAGAAGAGAGCAGAGGTTGGAGACTCGGGTGCAGAAGAACTGTTGAAGAGAACAGAGGTTGGAGACTGGGGAGCAGAAAGATCATTGGGGTGAGCAGAGTATCGAGACTGGGGGATAGTAGGACTGTTGCAGAGAGCAGAAGTTGTAGACTGGGGTGTAGAAGGACTGTTGCAGAGAGCAGATGTTGGAGACTTGTGTGCAGAAGGACTGTTGCAGAGACCAGATGTTGGAGACTGGGGTGCAGAAGGACTATTACAGAGAGCAGACTTTGGAGACTGGGGTTCAGAAGGATCGTTGCAGAGAGCAGATTTTGGAGACTGGGGTGCAGAAGGATCGTTATGGAGAGCAGAGTTTGGAGACTGTGGTGCAGAAGGACTTTTACAGCAAAGCAAAGGTTGAAGACTGGGGTGCAGTAGGACTTTTACAGAGAGCACAGCTTGGAGACTCATGTGCAGAAAATCTATTGCAGAAAGCAAAGTTTGAAGACTCGGTTGCAGAAGTAGTGTTGCAGAGAGCACAGATTGGAGACTGCGGTGCAGAAAGACCCTTACAGATAGCAGAGTTTGGAGACTGCTCTACAGAAGTACTTTCACAGAGAGCAGAGGTTTTAGACAGGTTTGCAGAAGGATTTTACAGACATCATAGGTTTGACACTGGGGTGCAGGAGGAGTGGTGCAGAGAGCAGAGGTTGGAGACTGGGGTGCAGAAGGATAGTTGAAGAGAGAAGAGTTTGGAGACTGGCGTCAAAAGACCTGTTATAGACAGCATAGGTTGGAGATTGTGGTGCAGAAGGCCTGTTACAGAGAGCAGTGATTTGAGACTGGGGTGCAGAAGGATAGTTACAGAGAGCCGAGTTTAAAGAGTGGGTTGCAAAAGGATCTTACAGAGACAAAAGGTTGGAGACTGAGGTACATAAGGACTCTTACAGAGAGAAGAGGTTTGAGACTGAGATGCAGAAAGATTGTTCCAGAGAGAAGAGTTTTCAGAAAGAGGTGCAGAAGAACTCTTACTGAGAGCAGAGGTTGGAGACTGGGGTGCAGAAGGACTGATACAGAAAGCAGAGGTTGGTGACTGTGGTGCAGAAGGACTGTTGCAGAGAGCTGAGGATAGAGACTGGGGTTCAGAAGGACTGTTGCAGAGAGCAGATGTTGGAGACTGGGGTGCAGAAAGACTGTTTCAGAGAGCAGAAAATAGAGACTGGGGTATTGAAGAACTATTGCAGAGAGCAGATGTTGCAGACTGAGGTGCAGAAGGACTGTTACAGAGAGCAGAGTTTGGAGAATGTGGTGCAAAAGGACTGATACAGAAATCAGTGGTTGGAGACTGGGGTGAAGAAGGACCCTTACAGAGAACAGAGGTTGGAGACAGCGGAACAGAAGGAAGGATACAGAGCGCAGAGGTTGGAGACTGGGGTTCAGAATAACTGTTGTAGAGAACAAAGGTTACAGGCTGGGGTGCAGAAGGACCATTGCAGAAAGGAAAGGTTGGAGACTGGGTTTCAGAAGGATCTTACAGAGAGCAGAGTTTGGACACTAAGGTGCAGAAGGACTTTTGAAGAGAGCAGAGTTTGGAGATTAGCGCGCAGAAGGACTGTTGCAGAGAGCAGAAATTGTAGTCTGAGTTGCAGAAGGACTGTTACAGAAAGCAGACTTTAGAGACCAGGGTGCAGAAGGACTGATACAGAAAGCAGAGTTTGGAGACTGGGGTCCAGAAGGACCATTACAGAGAGCAGAGTTTGGAGACTGCAATACAGAAGGAACTGTAACAGAGAGCAGAGGTTGGAGATGGGGGTGCCGAAGGACTGTTGCAGAGAGCTGACGTTGGAGACTGAGGTGAAGAAGGACTGTTAAAGAGAGAAGAGGTTGGAGACTTGAGTGCAGAAGGACTGATAGAGAAAGCAGAAGTTGGAGAGTGGGGTGTAGAAGGACCGTTACAGAGAGAAGAATTTGGAAACTTCAGTACAGAAGGACTGTTACAGAGAGCAGAGGATGGAGACTGGGGTGGAGAAGGACTGTTGCAGAGAGCAGAAGTTAGAGACTGGGGTTCAGAATGACTGTTGCAGAGAGCAGAGGTTTAAGACTGGTGTGCAAAAGGACTGTTGAAGAGAGCAGTGGTTGAAGAGTGAGGTGCAGAAGGACTGTTACAGAGAGCAGAGTTTGGAGACTGTGGTGCAGAAGGTTGGAGACTGGGGTGCAGAATGAACCTTACAGAGAACAGAGGTTGAAGACTGCGGTACAGAATAACTGTTGTAGAGAACAAGGTTGGAGAGTGGGGTGCAGAGGGACCATTGCAGAGGGCAGATGTTGGAGACTGGGGTGCAGAAGGAATGTTACAGAGAGCAGAGTTTGGAAACTGGGGTGTAGAAAAATCTTACAGAGAGGAATGTTTGGAGACTGGGGTGCAGAAGGATTGTTGCAGAGAGCAGACCTTGAAGACTGGGGTGCAGAAGGATTGTTGCAGAGGGAACTTTATGGAGACTTGGGTATAGAAGGACTGTTCTAGAGAGCAGAGGGTGGAGACTGGGGTGCAGAAGGACTGTTGCAGAGAGCAGTTGTTTAAGACTGAGTTGCAGAAAAACTGTTACAGGGAGCATTGTTTGGAGACTAGGGAGCAGAATGATCTTATAGAGAGGAAAGTTTGGAGACTGGGGTGCAGAAGGATTGTTGCAGAGAGAAGACGTTGGAGACTGGGGTGCAGAAAGATCGTTGTAGAGAGTAGATTATGGAGACTGGTGTATAGAAGGACTGTTCTAGAGAGCAGATTTTAGAGACTGGGTTGCAGAAGGCCTGTTGCAGAGAGCAGTTTTTGAAGACTGAGGTGCAGAAAAACTGTTACAGAGAGCAGTGTTTGGAGACTGAGGTGCAGAATGACTTTTGAAGAGAGAAGAGGTTGGAGACTGGGTGCAGAAGGAGTGTGCAGAGTGCAGTGTTTCCAGACTGGGGTGCAGAAGGACTGTTGCAGATACCAGATGTTGGAGACTGCGGGGAAGGACTGTTACAGAGAGCAGAGGTTGAAGCTTGAGGTGCAGAACGACGGATACAGAAAGCAGAGTTTGGAGACTGGGGTGCAGAAGGACCGTTACAGAGAATAGAGGTTGGAGACTGTGGTACAGAAGTACTGTTAAAGAGAGCAGAGGTTGGAGACAGGTGTGAAGAATTATCTTACAGAGAAGAGGTTGGAGACTGGGGTGCAATAGGACAGTTGCAGAGAGTAGAGGTTGGAGAATGGGGTGCAGAAAGATCGTTGCAGAGAGAAGAGGTTGGAGACTGAGGTGCAAAAGACCTGTTACACAGAGCAGAGCTTGGAGACTGGGGAGCAGAAGGCCTGTAACATAGAGCAGCGTTTGAAGACTGGGTGGCATAAGAATCTTACAGAGTGCAGATTTGTTGACTGAGGTGCTGAAAGACTGTCAGAGAGAGCAGAGGTTGTAGACTTTGGTCCACAAGGATCGTTGCAGAGAGCTGAGTTTTCAGAATGAGGTTTAGAAAAACTGTTGCAGAGAGCAGATGTTGGAGACCTGGGTGCAGAAGAACTGTTGCACAGAGCAGAGTTTGGAGACTTGTGTGTAACAGGATCATTGCAGAGAGACGAGGGTGGAGACTGGGGTGCCGAAGGACTGTTACAGAAAGCAGATTTTGGAGACTGGGGTGCAGAAAGACTGTTACAGAGAGTAGATGTTGAAGACTGAGGTGCAGAAAGACCTTTGCAAAGAGAAGAGGTTGGAGACTGAGGTCCAGAAAGACTGTTGCTGAGTGTAGAAGTTGGAGACTTGGGTGTAGAAGGACTGTTGCAGAGAGCAGAGGTTGGAGATTGGGGTGCCAAAGGACTGTTGCAGAGAGCAAACGTTGGAGACTGAGGTGCAGATGGACTGTTACAGAGAGCAGAGGTTTGAGACTTGAGTCAAGAAGGACTGATATAGAAAGCAGAGGTTGGAGAGTGGGGTGCAGAAGAACCATTACAGAGAAACGAGTTTGGAATATTCAGTACAGAAGGACTGTTACAGAGAGCAGAGGTTGGAGACTGGGTTGCAGAAGTACAGTTACAGAGAGTAGACTTTGGAGACTGAGGTGCAGAAGTCCTGTTACATAGAGTAGAGGTTGGAGACTGAGGTGCAGAATGACTCTTGTAGAGATCAGAGGTTAAAGACTCGGGTGCAGAAGGGTCGTTGCAGAGAGCAGATGTTGGTAACTAGGGTGCAGAAGGACTCTTGTGGAGAGCAGACGTTGGAGACTGACGTGCGGAAGTCCTGTTACATAGAGAAGAGGTTGGAGACTCGGAAGCAGAAAGACTGTTACAGAGAGCAGAGGTTAGATACTGGGGTGCATAAGGATCTTACAGAGAGCAGAATTTGGAGACTGAGGTGCAGAAGGACTGTTGCAGAGATCAGATGTAGGAGACTGGGTTGCAGTAGGATCGTTGTAGAGAGCAGATGTTGGAGACCGGGGTGCAGAAGGATCGTTGCAGAGAGCAGATTTTGGAGACTGGAGTTCAGAAAGCCTGCTACAGAGAGAAGAGTTTGGAGACTGGTGTGCAGAAGGCCTCTTACAGAGAGGAGAGGTTAGAGACTGGGGTGCAGAAGGACTGTTATAGAGAGCAGAGTTTGGATACTGGGTTGCTGAAGAATATTACAGAGAGCAGAGTTTGGAGACTGAGGTGCAGATGGACTGTTACAGAGAACAGCGGTTGGAGACTGAGGTGCAGAAAGACTTTTACAGAAAGCAGAGTTTGGAAATTGGGGTGCAGAAGGACACTTACTGAGACCAGAGTTTGGAGACTGCGGTATAGAAAAACTGTTACTGAGAGCATAGGTTGGAGACTGAGGTTCAGAAGGATAGATACAGAGAGCAGAGGTTTGAGACTGAGGTTCAGAAGGACTGATACAGAAAACAGAGTTTGAAGACTGGGGTGCAGAACGCCCGTTTCGGAGAGCAGATGTTGGAGTCTGGGGAGCAGAAGGACTGTTGCAGAGAACAGAGGTTGGAGACTGGGGTGCCGCAGGACACTTGCAGAAAGCAGAGGTTAAAGACTGGGTTGGAGAAGAAATGTTACACAGAGCAGAGTTTGGGACTGTTGTGCAGAAGGAGAGGTTAAATACTGGGGTCAAGAGGGGTCGTAGCAGAGAGCAGAATTTTGAGACTAGGGTGAAGAATGACTGTTGCAGAGAGCAGAGGTTGGAGACTGGAGTGCAGAAGGACTGTTGCAGAGAGCAGAGTTTGGAGACTGGGGTGCTGAAGAACTGGTAAAGAGAGCAGAGGTTGGATACTGTGGTGCAGCAGGACTGTTGCAGGGAGCAGACGTTGGAGACTGGGGTTCAGATGGATCTTACAGAGAGCAGAATTTGGAGACTGAGGTGCAGAAGGACTGTTGCAGAGATCAGAGGTTGGGGACTGGGGTGCAGATAAATCGTTGGAGAGAGCAGATTTTTTAGACTGGGGTGTGGAAGGCCTGCTACAGAGAGCAGAGTTTTGGGATTGAGGTGCAGAAAGACTGTTACAGAAATCAGAGGTTGGAAATTGGGGTGCAGAAAGACAGTTACAGAGACCAGAGTTTGGAGACTGCTGTATAGAAAAACTGTTACAGAGAGCAGAGGTTTTAGCATGGGGTGCAGAAGGACTGTTACAGAGAGCACAGGTTGGATACTGGGGTGCTTAAGGATCTTACAGAGAGCAGTTGTTGAAGACTTGGGTGCAGAAGGACTATTGCAGAGAGCAGACGTTGGAGACTGGGGTGAAGAAGGATCGTTGTAGAGAGCAGAGGTTTGAGACTGGGGTGCAGAAGGACTGTTACAGAGAACAGAGGTTGGAGACTGGGGTGCAGAATGCCTGTTACAGATAGAAAGTTTTTGAGAAAGGGTGCAGAAGGACTGTTACAGAGGAAAGAGTTTGCAGACTGGGTTGCAAAAAGATCTTACACAGAGCAGAGGTTGGAGACTGAGGTGCAGATAGATTGTTACAGAGAGCAGATTTTTGAGACTGGAGTGGAGAAGGACTGTTGCAGAAAGCAGAGGTCGGAGACTGTGGTGTAGAATGACTGCTGGAGGGAGCAGTGTTTGGAGACTTTGGTGCAGAAGAAATGTTGCAGAGAGCAGAGTTTGGAGACTGAGATGCAGAAGGACTGTTACAGAGATCACTGGTTGGAGACTGGGGTGCAGAAGGACTGATAGAGAAAGAAGAGGTTGGAGACTGTGGTGAAGAAGGAAAATTACAGAGAGCAGTCTTTAAAGACCGCAGTACAGGAGGCCTGTTACAGAGAGCAGAGGTTGGAGACTGGGGTTGTGAAGCACTATTTCAGAGTGCAAATATTGGAGACTGGGGTGCAGAAGAAATGTTGCAGAGAGAAGTGTTTGGAGACTGAGGTGCAGAAGAACTGTCACAGAGAGCAGAGTTTGGAGATTGAGGTGCAGAGGGAATGCTACAGACAGCAGAGTTTGGAGACTGGGGTGCAGAAGTACTGATACAGAGAGCAGAGGTTGGGGACTGTGGTGCAGAAGGACCTTTAGAGAGAGCAGAGTTTGGAGACTGCAGTACAGAAGGACTGTTACAGTGAGAATACGTTGGAGACTAGGGTAAAGAAGGACTGTTCCAGAGAGCAGATGTTGGAAACTCTGGTTCAGAACGACTGTTGCAGAGAACAGAGGTTAGAGATTCGGGTGTAGAAGAACTGTTGCAGAGAGCACATGTTGGAGACTGAGGTGCAGTAGGACTGTAACAGAGAGCAGAGTTTGGATACTAGGGTGCAGAAGGATCTTACAGAGAGCAGAGTTTGGAGACAGGGGTGCAGAAGTACTGTTGCAGAGAGCAGAGGTTGGAGACTGAGGTGCAGAAGGACTGTCATAGAGAAGAGTTTGGAGATGGGGAGAAGAAGGACTGTTACTGAGAACACAGGTTGGAGACTCAGGTGCAGCAGTACCGCTGCAGTAAGCAGAGGTTGGAAACTTGGGTAGAGAAGGAATGTTACTGGGAGCAAAGTTTTGAAACTGTGGTGCAGAAGGATATTACACAGAGCAGAGGTTGGAGTCAGGGGTGCAGAAGGACTGTTGCATAAAGCAGATGTTGGAGACTTGGGTGCAGAAGGATCATTGCAGAGAGCAGAGGTTAAACACTGGGGTTCAGAAGGTCAGTTGCAGAGAGCAGACGTTGCAGACTGGGGTGAAGAAAGATCTTTACAGACAGCAGAGGTTAGAAACTGGGGAGCAGAAGAACTGTTACAGAGAGTAGAGTTTGGAGACTGAGGTGCAGATGAATCGTTGCTTAGAGCAGAGATTGGAAACTGAGGTGCAAAAGGACTGTTGCAGAGAGAAGAGGTTGGAGACTGAGGTGCAAAAGGACTGTTACAGAGAGTAGAGGTTGGAGATTGACGTGCAAAAGGCCTGTTACAGAGAGCAGAGGTCAGAGACTAGGGTGGAGAAGAACTGTTACAGAGAGCAGAGTTTAATGACTAGTGTGCAGAAGGATCGTTGCAGAGAACAGAATTTTCAGACTGAGGTGCAGAAGGACTGTTGCAAAGAGCACATGTTGGAGACTGGGGTGCAGAACGACTGTTGAAGAGAGCAGAGGTTAGAGACTGGAGTGCAGAAGGACTGTTGCAGAGAGCAGAGGTTGGAGACTGAGGTGCAGAACGACTGTTACAGAGAGCAGAGTTTGGAGACTGGGGTGCTGAAGAACTGGTAAAGAGAGCAGAGGTTGGAGACTGGGGTGCAGAAGGATCGTTATTAAGAACAGAGGTCGGAGTCTGGGGTGCAGAAGGCCTTTTATGGAGAGCAGAGTTTGAAAAAAGGGTGCAGAAGTACTTTTACAAAGAGTGGAGACCGAGGTGCAGATGGCCTATTGCCAAGAGCAGAGGTGTAGAAGGATTGTTACAGAGAGAAGACGTTGGAGACTTGGTCTCAAAAAGACTGCTGCAGAGAGCAGATTCTGAACATGGGGTGTAGCAGGACTGTTGCGGAGAGCACAGTTTTGAGATTTGGGTGAAGAAGGACTGTTGCAGAGAGTAGAGGTTGAAGACTGTGTTGCAGTAGGACTGTTACAGAGGCAGAGTTAGGAGACTTTGGTGCAGAAGGACTGTTGCAGAGAGCAGATGTTGTAGACTGGGTTGCAGAAGGACTGTTGTAGAGAGCAGAGTTTGTAGACTGAGATGCAGAAGTACTGTAACAGAGAGCAGAGGTTGGAGATTGGGTTGCAGATGAACTGATAAAGAAAGCAGAGTTTGGAGACTCGGGTGCAGAAGGACTGTTGCAGAGAGCAGAGGTTGGAGAATGGTGTGTAAAAGGCCTGTTACAAAGAACAGAGGTTGGAGACTGGGGTGCAGAAGGACAGTTACAGACAGCAGAGTTTGGAGACAGGGTTGCAGAACGATCTTACAGAGTGCAGAGCTTAGAGAGTGTGGTACAGCAAAACTGTTACAGAGAACAGAGGTTGGAGACTGGGGTGCAGAAGGATCATTGCAGAGAACAAAGTTTCCAGACTGAGGTGCAGAAGGACTGTTGCAGAGAGCAGATATTGGAGACTGGGATGCAGAAGGACTCTTTGAGAGAGAAGTGGTTGGAGACTGGGGTGCAGAAGGATCATTGTAGAGAGAAAAAATTTGAGACTGGAGTGCGGAAGGATTGTTATAGAGAACAGAGGTTGGAGAATGGGCTGCAGAAAGCCTATTACAGAGAGCTGAGTATGAAGAATGGGTTCAGAAGTACATTTACAAAGAGTAGTTTTTAAAGACTGAGGTGCAGAAAGACCGTTGCAGAGAGCAGAGGTTGAAGACTGAGGTGCAGAAGAATTGTTACAGAAAGCAGAGGTTGGAGACTGGGTAGCAGACGGACTGTTGCAGAGAGCAGAGGCTGGACACTGGGGTGTAGAAGGACTGTTGCGGAGAGCAAAGGTTGGAGATTGGGGTTCAGAAGGACTGTTGCAGGAAGCAGAGTTTGGAGACTGGGTTACAGTAGGAATGTTACAGAGGCAGAGTTTTGAGATTTGGTGCAGAAGGACTATTGCAGGGAGCAGATATTGGAGACTGGGGTGCAGAAGGACTGTTGAAGAGAGCAGAGTTTGTAGACTGAGGTGCAGAAAGACTATTACAGAGAGCAGAGGTTGGAAATTGTTTGTGCAGTTGGACTAATACAGTAAGCAGATTATGGAGACTGGGGTGAAGAAGGAGTGTTGCAGAGAGCAGAGATTGTAGACTGAGGTGCAGAAGAACTGTTACAGAGAGCAGAGGTTGGAGAATTGGGTGCAAAAGGCCTGTTAGAGAGCAGAGGTGGGAGACTGGGGTGCAGAAGGATTGTTACAGAAAGCAGGGTTTGGAGACAGGGTTGCAGTAGGATCGTTGCAGAGAACATAGTTTTCAGACTGAGTTGCAGAAGGACTGTTGCAGAGAGCAGAGTTTGGAGACTGAGTTGCAGAAGGACTGTTACAGAAAGAAGAGGTTAGAGACTGGGGTGCACAAGGACCGTTACAGAGAGCAGATTTTGGACACTGCTATACAGGAAGACTGTTACAAAGAGCAGAGTTTGGAGACTGGAGTGGAGTAGGACTTTTGTAGAGAGCTGAGGATGGAGACTAGGGTGCAGAATGATCATTGTAGAGAGCAGAGTATTGAGACTGGCGTGCAAAAGAACTGTTACACAGAACAGAGTTTGGAGAAGGGGTGCAGAAGGACTGTTACAGAGGGCAGAGTTTGGAGACTGGGTTCAGAAGAATCTTACAAAGAGCCAATGTTGAAGATCGAGGTGCAGAAGGACTTTTACAGAGAGTAGAGGTTGGAGACTTAAGAGCAGAAGGACTGTTGTAGAGAGCAGAGGTTGGAGACTGAGGTCCAGAAGGATTGTTACATAGATCAGTGGGTGGAGACTGGGGTGCAGAAGGACTGTTACTGAGAGCAGAGGTTGGAGACTGGGGTGCAGAGGAACTGACAGAGAAAGCTTACGTTGGAGACTGGGCTTCAGAAAGACTATTACAGAGAGCAGAGTTTTGAGACTGCGGTAAAGAAGGACTGTTACAGAAAGCAGAGTTTAGAGACTGAGGTGCAGAAGGAGTGTTGCAGGGAGTAGAGGTTTGAGACTTTGGTGCAGGAGGACTGTGGCAGAGAGCAGAGTTTGGAGACTGAGGTGAAGAAGGACTGTTACCGAGAGCAGAGGTTGGAGACTGGGTTGCAGAAGTACTGATACAGAAAGCAGAGGTGGAGACTGGGGTGCAGAAGGACCGTTAAAGAGAGCAGATTTTGGAGACTGCACTACACGAGGACTGTTACAGAGAACAGAGGTTTGAGAAGGGGTGCAGAAGGTCTGTTACAGAAATCAGAGTTTACAGACTGGGTTGCAGAAGGATCTTGCAGAGAGCAGATTTTGGAGACTGCAGTACAGAATGACTTTTACAGAGCAGAGGTTTGAGACTGGGGTGGAGAAGAACTGTTTTAGAGAGAAGATGTTGGAGTCTGTGGTTCAAAAGGACTGTTGGAGAGAGCAGAGGATAAAGACTGGAGTTTAGAAGTACTGTTGCAGAGAGCAGAGTTTGCAGACTGAGTTTCAGAAAAACTGTTACAGCGGGCAGAGTTTGGAGACTGTGGTGAAAAACGAGGGATACAGAAAGCAGAGGTTCAATACTGGGGTGCATAAGTACCCTTGCAAAGAATAAAGATTGGAGACTGTGGTACCGAAGGACTGTTACAGAGAGTAGAGGTTGGATACTGGGGTGCAGAATAACTGTTTTAGAGAACAGAGGTTGGAGACTGGGGTGCAACAGAATCGTTGCAGAGAGCAGAGATGTAAGACTGAGGTGAAGAAAGACTGTTGCAGGGAGCAGATGTTGGAGACTGGGGTGCAGAAGGACTTTTGCAGAGAGCAGAGGTTGGAAACTGGGGTGCAAAATATTGTTGTAGAGAGCAGAGTTTTTAGACTGGGGTGCAGAGGGATCGTTGCAGAGAGCAGAGGTTGCAGACTGGGGTGCAGAAGGACTGTTGCAGAGAGCAGATGGTGGAAACTGGTGTACAGAAAGATGGTTGCAGAAAGCAGAGGTTTGAGACTGGGGTGCAGAAGGACTGTTACAGAGAGTAGAGTTTTGAGACTGAGGTGCAGAAGAATCGTTGAAGAGAGAAGTGGTTGGAGACTGGGGTGCAGAAGGCCTGTTACAGAGAGCAGAGTTTGGAGACTGGGGTGCAGATGGACTGTTAAAGATAGCACAATTTCGAGACTGGGTTGCAGAAGGATCTTACAGAGAGCATTTTGTTGACTGAGGTTCAGAAGGACTGTTAAAGAGAGCAAAGTTTGGAAACTCGGGTGCAGAATGATTTTTGCAGAGAGCCAAGTTTTCAGACTGAGGTGCAGAAGGACTGTTTCAGAGAGCAGATGTTGCATCCTGGGGTAGAGAAGGACTATTACAGAGAGCAGAGTTTTGAGACTGGGGTGCAGAAGGATCGTTGCAGAGAGCACAGGTTGGAGACTGGGGTGCAGAAGGCCAGTTACAGTGAGCAGAGTTTGAAGACTGGGGTGCAGAAGGCCTGTTACAGAGAGCAGAGTTTGGAGACTGGGTTGCAGAAGACTGTTACAGAGAGCAGCGTTTGGAGAATGGGTTGCAGAAGGACTGTTACAGAGAGAAGAGTTTGGAGACTGAGTTGCAGAAGGACTTTTACAGAGAGTAGAGGGTGGAGAGTGGGGTTCATAAGAACTGTTACTGAGAGCCGAGTTTGGAGACTGAGGTGCAGAAAGACTGCCTTCTATGTAGAATTTTATTTTTTTTTCTGAAAACATCTAGATATCTACCTATAAAAAAGGTTGTCATATTGGTCTTTTTGATACGGTGAGTTAAAAGAAAGTACATGTCACTGATTTCTAAATGACTTGAAGTTCATCCAGGTAGTTGATAGAGAAAACAGAGAACGTCAGAAATGTCAAGTACACGTAGCTTCCAGCTCCATTTCAAAAATGATTTATTGTAAATCAATGCTAATAAGGTAACCTCTTGTTTAGGAAAATTATTTAGAGAAAGTCATACCTACAACTGACCAAGATAGTGTGGTGTTTTTAGTCATTCCTGGATAAACTTTTACTACAATTTTGGTGAACACTAAGTATCACAAGAACCCCTACTTTCTAGATTTCCTTCTCTACTTTCTCTATTCTCC
Organism: Ictidomys tridecemlineatus; assembly: GCF_052094955.1. Taxonomy (NCBI): domain Eukaryota; kingdom Metazoa; phylum Chordata; class Mammalia; order Rodentia; family Sciuridae; genus Ictidomys; species Ictidomys tridecemlineatus. Next base: position 62,440 of record NW_027526153.1, read on the forward strand.
TGGGGGATTTCATATTCACGCTTTGCTGTAACAGTTGCCTTCAAGACAATGACTCCCAAATGCACACCTGCAGTTCTAGGCTGTCTGTGAAGGGAATTTCCACGTGATTATCCCACAGATAACTCACATTCAACATTACTCAAATCAAATCCACCAAAGCCTCCTCTACATCTGCTATTCGTCACATATTCGTGTTTTCCTGAGTGATCCCACCAGCTAGCCAGCCTGCCCAAACTGATTTGTTGTCTATACCATGTCCTCTTCAACTAGGACTTTAAAGTTCTCCATATCCTTCTCCATGAGGGCTTCAGAGATTTTATCCCACCTTCGACACAGTACGTCTTCAGATACATACCACTTCATTTTGATCTTGTTTTAGCACTCAGATCACTCTTTTGAACTAAACAGGTGTGTCTAAAACCTGGGGAACAAGGTTTCACAGTTATCGACCCCTGCTCCTTTGACTCACACGCACAATTCAATGAGTGGGTCTATCTGTGTGTTCTAGACCTAGAGATCTGATGATTTTCTAAAACCTAGTCTGTCGATCCACCGCCATTCTCCGACAGATCTCAACAACAAAACAGGTGTGTGGCACTCAGCCCATCCCCCATACATCGGGAACTCGCATAAATTCTCTCCTAGGCTTGCCGGGGGAGGGAGAATCAGAGTGAGCCTGCATAAAGACTAGGGGGGAACTAGAGGCACCTGACCTGCAACCCCCCCTACCCATCTGCAGCCAAAAGGAAACCTGTCTAGCTAGAGCTGGGGGAGGGGCAAGCAGGAAAATCCAAAGGACAGAGTGCCTGGGATCCCAATTGCCAACTGTGGGACCCCGGAGATCCAGGCCCACTGATTCCTGCGGCCTGCCCTGCGGCTACAGAAGGCGTGGCGCCCCAGGGAAGCCATTAATTAGCAAGCAGGGAGAGGCTCGGCTGCGATCAGGTGGAATCCCACCAGCCAAGCCCGCACTGACCCCCGGGCTGAGTACGGGAGTTTAGACGGGGAAGGAGGCGGTACAGTCCCATCCCCCACAGCGGACACTCCACCAAGGGAATCAGCAGTCAGCATCTTGAACAGCTGATATATCCACCGCCATTCTCCGACAGATCTCAACAACAAAACAGGTGTGTGGCACTCAGCCCATCCCCCATACATCGGGAACTCGCATAAATTCTCTCCTAGGCTTGCCGGGGGAGGGAGAATCAGAGTGAGCCTGCATAAAGACTAGGGGGGAACTAGAGGCACCTGACCTGCAACCCCCCCTACCCATCTGCAGCCAAAAGGAAACCTGTCTAGCTAGAGCTGGGGGAGGGGCAAGCAGGAAAAATCCAAAGGACAGAGTGCCTGGGATCCCAATCGCCAACTGTGGGACCCCGGAGATCCAGGCCCACTGATTCGTGCGGCCTGCCCTGCGGCTACAGAAGGCTAGCAGGAGAAACCAGGAGGCTAGAGGCAAGGCCCTCGAGACTGGGCAGCTGGAAATTGCAGGCCCGCCGGCGACAGTTCACCCACTGCCCGCATAGCTGGGCGGTAGGAGAACACCCGGCCGCAGGTGACCGATCACCCGCCCTCGGCCTGTGATACTGGGCGGATAGAGACCGCCTGCCTGCCGCGACTGGGAGCTGAAATCAAACAGAGACAGTCCAGTCACACCACCTCATCAGGATACCCAAGCAAGGAACTGGGGCCGGTCATAGCAAAGTAGTGTCGTCACTGGAGCTCGGACGTCAGATCTTCCTTCACAGTGGAATCCACGTCAGCAGGCATAGTTTAACAACACTAAGGAGAGGCATCAGAGTAATACAGAACCAAAACAAATCTATAGAAGAGAGTAGAAACACGACAATCAAATAGAGCTGGAAAGCAACGGGGGCAACATGAGAAAACAAGGGAAAAAAGGAGTACAAACAATGCAAGACAACTTAATTCTACAAGAGGACATAGAAACATCAGAAGCAGGGATAGGGAAAGAACTCAAGGCATACCTAACTCAAATGGAAAGGAATATTAGAGAAGACATGAGACAGCAAGTCCAAGCAATAAAAATATATTTTAAAAATGAATTAAACAAACAAATTCAAATGGCAAAGAACGAGCTCTACCAGGAGATAGAGATCTTAAAAAAGAATCAAACTATAATCCTAGAATTGCAGGAGACTATAAACCAAATTAAAAACTCAAACGAGAATATTACAAATAGACTTGATCAAGTAGAAGTCAGAACATCAGATAATGAAGACAAGGTTTATCAACTTGAAAAGAGTATAGTCAACACAGAAAAGATGCTTAAATCCCATGAGCAATCTATTCAAGAGATATGGGATGTCATTAAAAAACCAAATTTGAGAGTCATCGGGATAGAAGAAGGCACAGAGATTCAAACCAAAGGAATGGACAGCATATTAAATGAAATAAGTGTAGAAAACTTCCCAGAGATGAAAGATGGAATGGATTGCCAAATCCTGGAAGCCTACAGGACCCCAAACATTCAAAACTATAATAGACCAACTCCAAGACACATAATTATGAAGATAGCCAACATACAGGACAAGGAGAGAATATTAAAAGCTACCAGAGAAAAGAGACAGATTACATTCAGGGGTAAACCAATTAGGTTAACGACTGATTTCTCAGCACAGACTTTGAAAGCGAGAAGATCCTGGAACAATGTATTTCAAACGCTGAAAAATAATGGATTTCAACCAAGAATACTGTATCCAGCAAAATTGAGCTTCAGATTTGACAACGAAATTAAAATCTTTCACGATAAACAAAAGCTAAATGAATTTGCAGCAAGAAAACCAGCACTGCAAAGCATTCTGAGCAATATACTACAAGAAGAGGAATTGAAAAATAGTGCCCAAAACTAACAACAAGATGTATCTCAGTAAAGGAGGAGGAAAATAACCAAAAAAGTAAAACTAGCCAAACTAAAATAAATAAATAAAGAAGCATGACTGGAAGTACAAATCATATCTCAATTGTAACTTTAAATGTTAATGGCCTAAACTCACCAATCAAGAGACATAGGCTAGAAACCTGGATCAAAAAAACAAATCCAACAATATGCTGCCTTCAGGAGACTCATATGATAGGAAAAGACATACACAGGCTGAAGGTAAAAGGTTGGGAAAAATCATACCACTCACATGGCCCTCGGAAGCAAGCAGGAGTAGCCATACTCATATCAAATAAAATCAACTTCAAACCTAAGTTAATTAAGAAGGATAAAGAAGGACACTATATACTAGTTAAAAGGGGACCATCCACCAACAACAGACATAACAATTATCAATTTGTA
>NW_027526153.1:65943-91768 GCF_052094955.1 Ictidomys tridecemlineatus
CCTTTCTCTCTGTAACAGTACTTCTGCACCCCAGTTTTCAACCTCTGCTCTCTCTAAATGATCTTCTGCACCTCAGTCTCCAACCTTTGCTCTCTGTAATGGTCCTTCTGTACCCCAGTCTCCAAAATCTGCTCTCTTTATCAATCCTTCTGCACCTCAGTCTCAAAGTCTGCTCTCTGTAACAGTCCTTCTGCACCCTAGTCTCCAACATCTGCTCTCTACAATGGTCCTTCTGCACCAAAGTCTCCAAACTCTGCTCTCTCTAACAGTCCTTCTGTACCGCCGTCTCCAATGTCTTCTCTCTATAACGGTCCTTCTGCACCCTAATTGCGAACCTCTGCTTTCTGTAACATTCCTTCTGCACCTCAGATTCCAAACTCTGCTCTCTGTAACAGTCCTTCTAAGCCTCAGTCTGAAACCTCTGCTTTCTGCAACAATCCTTCTGCACCCCAGTCTCCAAACTGTGCTATTTATAACAATTTTTTTGCACCCCAGTCTCCAACTTCTGCTCTCTGCAACAGGTCTACTGCACCCCAGTCTTCAAATTCTGCTCTCTGTAACAGGCCTTCTGCACCCCAGTATCCAACCTCTTCTCTCTGCAATGATCCTTCTGCACCTCAGTCTCCAACCTCTGTTCTCTGAAACAGTCCTTCTGAACCAAAGTTTCCAACCTCTGCTCTCGGCAATGATCCTTCTGCATTCCAGTCTCCAAAAACTGCTCCCTGCAAAAGTCCTTCTGCACCCCAGTCTCCAACCTCTGCTCTCTGCAGCATTTCTTCTGCACCCAAGTCTTCAACCTGTGCTCTCTGTAACTGTCCTGCTGCACCCCAGTCTCCAAACTCTGCTCTCCATAGCGATCTTACTTCACCTCATTCTCCAACCTCTGCTCTCTGCAACGATCCTTCTGCACCCCAGTCTCCATTCTCTGCTCTCTATATGAATCCTTTTGAACCCCAGTCTCCAATCTCTACTCTCTGTAAAGTGATTCTGCACCAAAGTCTCCAAGTTCTGCAATCTGTAACAGTCCTTCTGCACCCCAGTCTCAAAACTCTGAACTCAGAAATGATCTTTCTGCACCTCAGTCTCCAACCTCTGCTCTCTTTAATAGTCCTTCTGCACCCAGTCTCCAACATCTGCTCTCTGCAACAATCCTACTTCTCACCAGGCTCCACCTGTGCTTTCTGCAATCGTCCTTCTACATCCCAGTTTCCAAAATCTGCTCTCTGTAACAGTCCTTCTGCACCTCAGTCTCCAAACTCTGCTCTCTAAAACAGTCTTTCTGCACCCCTGTCTCCAACCTCTGCTCTCTGCAACGATCCTTCTGCATCCGAATCTCTAAACTCTGCTCTTTGTAACACTCCTTCTGCACCCCAGTCTCCAAACTCTTCTCTTTGGAACTATTTTTCTGCACCTCAGTCTCCAACCTCTGCTCTCTGTAAAAGTCCTTCTGCACCTCAGTCTCCATTCTTTGCTCTCTGTAATGTTCCTTCTGCACCCCAGTCTCCAATCTCTGCTCTCTGTAACAATCCGTCTGCACCTCTGTGTCCAACTTCTGCTCTCTGTAACAGTCCTTCTGTACCACAGTCTCCAAACTCTTCTCTCTATATCGGTACTTCTGCACCCCAATTGCCAACCTCTGCTTTCTGAAACAGTCCTTCTGCACCTGAGACTCCAACCTCTGCTCTCTGTAACAGTCCCTCTAAGCCTCAGTCTAAAACCTCTGCTCTCCGCAACAATCCTTCTAAACCCCAGTCTCCAAACTGTGTTATCTGTAACAATCCTTCTGCACGCCAGTCTTAAACATCTTCTCTCTGTAACAGGCATTCTGCACCCCAGTCTCCAACCTGTTCTCTCTGCAATGATTCTTCTCCACCTCAGTTTCCAACCTCTGCTCTCTGCAACAGTCCTTCTGCCCCCAGTCTCCAACCTCTGCTGTCTGTAACATCGTTCTTCATCCCAGTTTCCAAACTCTGCTCTAGGTGACATTCCTTCTGCACCCCAGTCTCCACACTCTGCTCTTTGTAACAGTACGTCTGTACCGCAGTCTCCAATCTCTGCTCACTGCAACATTTCTTCTGCACCCCAGTCTCCAAACTGTGCTCTCTGTAACTGTCTTTATGACCCCAGTCTCCACCCTCTGCTCTCTCTAAAGTTCCTTTTGCACCTCAGTCTCCAACCTCTGCTCTCTGCATCGATCCTTCTGCACCTCAGTTTCCAACCTCTGCTCTCTGCAAAGATCATTCTGCACCACAGTTTCTAAACTCTGCACTCTGTAACAGTCTTTCTGCACCCCAGTCTCCAACCTCTTTTCTCTGCAACTATCCTTCTGAACCTCAGTCTCCAACCTCTGCTCTCTTCAACAGTCCTTCTGCACCCCAGTTCCAGACTCTGCTCTCTGTAAGATCCATTTTCATCCCTTTCGCAAACCCTTCCTCTCTGTAACAGTCTTTCTGCACCCCAGTATCCAAACTCTGCTCTCTCTAAAAGTCCATCTGCACCTTAGTCTCAAAACTTTGCCCTCTGTAATGGCAATTATGTACCCCAGTCTCCAAACTCTGCTCTCTGTATCAATCCTTCTGCACCTCAGTCTCCAACGTCTGCTCTCTACAACGGTCCTTCTTCACCAAAGTCTCCAAACTCTGCTCTCTCTAACAGTCCTTCTATACCGCAGTCTCCAACCTCTTCTCTCTATAACGGTCCTTCTGCACCTCAATTGCCAACCTCTGCTTTCTGTAACAGTCCTTCTGCACCTCAGATTCCAACCTCTGCTCTTTGTAACAGTCCTTCTAAGCCTCAGTCTTAAACCTCTGCTGTCTGCAACGATCCTTTTGCACCCCAGTCTCCAACCTCTGCTCTCTGTAACAGGTCTTCTGCACCCCAGTCTCCAAACTCTGCTCTCTGCAATGATCCTTCTGCACCCCAGTCTCCAACCTCAGCTCTCTGCAGCAGTCCTTTTACACACCAGTAACCAAAATCTGCTCTGTTTAACAATCCTTCTGCACCTTAGTTTTCAACATCTGCTCTCTGAAACGATTCTTCTGCACGCCAGTTTCCAAACTCTGATCTCTGTATCAGTCCTTCTGTACAAGTCTCCAAACTTTGCTCTCTGCCAAAGTCCTTATGCACCCAAGTTTTCAAACTTTGCTGTCTGTAACACTTCTTCTGCACCCCAGACTCTAACCTGTGCTCTCTGTAAAAGGCTTTCTGCACCCCAGTCTCCAACATCTGCTCTCTGCAACGATCCTTCGTCTATCCAGTCTCCAAACTCTGCTCTCTGTAAAAGTCCTTTTGTTTCGCAATCTCCAAACTCTTCTCTTTGTTAACGGTCCATCTACTCCCCAATTGCCAACCTCTGTTTTCTGTAACAGTCCTTCTGCACCCAGTCTCCAAACTCTTCTCTCTGCAACGATCTTACTACACCTCAGTCTCCAAGCTCTTCTCTGTGTAAAAGTCCTTGCGAACCTCAGTCTTCATCCTTTGCTCTCTGTAATGGTCCTTCTGCACCCCAGTCTCCAATCACTGCTCTCTGTAACAATCCTTCTGCACCTCTGTCTCCAACGTCTTCTCTCTGTAACAGTCCTACTGCACCCCTGTCTCCCACATCTGCTCTCTGCAATGGTCCTTCTGCACCCCAGTCTCAAAGCACTTATCTCTCTATAACGCTCCTTCTGCACCACAATTTCCAAACTCTGCTCTCTTTAACAGTCCTTCTATGCCTCAGTCTGAAACTTCTGCTCTCTGCAACAATCCTAAACAACAGTCTCCAAACTGTGCTATCTGTAACAATTCTTCTGCACCCCAGTCTCCAACCTCTGCTCTCTGCAACGATCCTTCTGCATCCAAGTCTCTAACGTCTGCCCTCTGTAAGATCCTTCTGCACCTGTAACAGTCATTCTGCACGTCAGTGTCCAACCTCATCTCTCTGCAACGGCCCTTGTGCACCTCAGTATCCAACCTCTGTTCTCTGCAGCTGTCCTTCTGCACCCCAGGCTACAAACTCTGCTCTCTGTAACAGTCCTTCTTCACCCCAGTCTCCAAACTCTACGTTCCGTATCAGTTATTCTGCACCTAAGTATAAAACCTCTGCTGTCTGTAACATTCCTTCTGCACCACAGTCTCCAACCTCTGCTTCTTCAACAGTCCATCTGCACCCCAGTCTCCAACCTCTGCTCTCTGCAAACGTCTTATTATAGCCCAGTATCCAACATCTGCTCTCTGCAACTATCTTTCTGCATCCCAGTCTCCAACGTCTGCTCTCTGCAACAGTCCTTCTACACCCCAGTTTCCAACATCTTCTCTCTGCTAAGTCCTTCTGCACCCCAGTCTCCAACCTCTGCTCTCCGCAACATTTCTTCTGCACCCCAGTCTCCAAACTGTGCTCTCTGAAACTATCCTACTGCACCCCAGACTCCAGACTCTGCTATCTGTAGCGATCCTTCTGCACCTCAGTCTCCAACCTCTGCTCTCTGCAACGATTTTTCTGCATCACAGTCTCCAATGTCTGATCTCTGTAAGATCCTTCTGCACCCCGTTCTCCAAACTTTGCTCTCTGTAACAGTCATTCTGCACCTCAGTCTCCAACCTCATCTCTCTGCAACGGCCCTTGTGCACACTAGTATCCAACCTCTGTTCTCTGCAGCTGTCCTTCTGCACCCCAGGGTACAAACTCTGCTCTCTGTAACAGTCCTTTTGCACCCCAGTCTCCAAACTCTACTTTCTGTATTAGTTATTCTGCACCCCAGTCTAAAAGCTCTGCTGTCTGTAACAGTCCTTCTGCACCTCAGTCTCCAACCTCTGCTGTCTGTAACATTCTTTCTGCACCACAGTCTCCAACCTCTGCTCTCTGCAACAGTCCATCTGCACCCCAGTCTCCAACCTCTGCTCTCTGCAAACGTCTTATTATACCCCAGTATCAAACATCTGCTCTCTGCAACGATCTTTCTGCATCCCAGTCTCAAACGTCTGCTCTCTGCAAGAGGCCTTCTACCCACAGTTTCCAACCTCTGCTCTCTGCTACAGTCCTTTTTCACCCCAGTCTCCAACCTCTGCTCTCTGCAATATTTCTTCTGCACCTCAGTCTCCAACCTCTGCTCTCTGCAACGATCCTTCTGCATCCCAGTCTCCCACATCTGCTCTCTGCAACGGTCCTTCTGCACCCCAGTCTCCAACCTCTGCTCTCTGTGAGATCCTTCTCTATGCCGTTCTCCAAACTTTGCTCTCTGTAACAGTCATTCTGCACCTCAGTCTCCAACCTCTTCTCTCTACAACGGCCATTCTGCAGCCCAGTATTCAACCTCTGTTCTCTGCACCAGTCCTTCTGCAACCCAGGCTTTGAACTCTGCTCTCTGTAACAATCCTTCTGCATCCCAGTCTCCAAACTCTACTTTCCGTATCAGTTATTCTGCACCTCAGTCTGAAACCTCTGCTGTCTGTAACAGTCCTTCTGCACCTTAGTCTTCAAACTCTGCTCTCCGCAACAGTCCTTCTGCACCCCAGTCTCAAACTTCTGCTATGTGCAAAAGTCCTTTTCACACCAGTCTCTAACATCTGCTCTCTGCAACGATCCTTCTGCATCCCAGTCTCTAATGTCTGCTCTCTGCAACAGTCTTTCTACACCCCAGTCTCCAACCTCTGCTCTCTGGTACACTTCTTCTGCACCCCAGTCTCCAACCTCTGCTCTCTTCAACATTTCTTCTGCACCCCAGTCTCTAACCTGTGCTCTCTGTAACTATCATAATGCATGCTGGTCTCAAAACTCTGCTCTCTGTAGTGATCCTTCTGCACCTCAGTTTTCCAACCTCTGCTCTCTGCAATGATTCTCTGCACCCCAGTCTCCAAGGACTGTTCTCTGCAACAGTCATTCTGAAACCAGTCTCCAGTATCTGCTCTTTGTAACATCCTCTCCACCCCAGTTTCCAAACTGTGCTCTCGGTGACATTCCTTCTGCACCCCAGTCTCCACCCTCTGCTCTTTGTAACAGTACTTCTGTCCCGCAGTCTCCAATCTCTGCTCACTGCAACATTTATTTTGCACCCCTGTCTCCAAACTGTGCTCTCTGTAACTGTCTATCTGACCCCAGTCTCCAACCTCTGCTCTCTGTAAAGTTCCTTCTGCACCTCAGTCTCCAACCTCTACTCTCTGCAACGATCCTTCTGCACCTCAGTTTCCAAACTCTGCTCTCTGAAACGATCCTTCTGAACCTCAGTCTCCAACCTCTACTTTCTGCAACGATCCTTCTTAACCACAGTTCCAAACTCTGCACTCTGTAACAGTCATTCTACACCTAGTCTACAACCTCTTCTCTCTGTACCAATCCTTCTGAACCTCTGTCTCCAACCTCTGCTCTCTGTAACAGTCCTTCTACACCTCAGTCTCCAACCTCTGTTCTCTGTAACAGTCCTTCTGCACCTCAGTCTCCAAACTCTGCTCTCTGTAAAAGGCTTAATGCACCCCAGTCTCCAACCTCTGCTCTCTGTAACACTTCTTCTGCACCCCAATCTCAAAACTCTGCTCTCTGTAACAGTTTTTCTGCACCCCAGTCTCCAACCTCTTTTCTCTACAACGATCCTTCTGAACCTCAGTCTCCAACCTCTGCTCTCTGCAACAGTCCTTCTGCACCCCAGTCTCTAGATTCTGCTCTTAGTAAGATCCTTTTGCATCCCTTTCTCCAAACTCTCCTCTCTCTAACAGTCCTTCTGCACCCCAGTATCCAAACTCTGCTCTCTGTAAAAGTCCTTCTGTTCCTAAGTCTCCAACCTTTGCTCTCTGTAATGGTCCTTCTGTACCGCAGTCTCCAAAATCTGCTCTCTGTATCAATCCTCTGCACCTCAGTCTCCAATGTCTGCTCTGTGTAACAGTCCTTCTGCACCCTAGTCTCCAACATCTCCTCTCTACAACGGTCTTTCTGCACTAAAGTCTCCAAACTCTGCTCTCTCTAACAGTGCTTCTGTACTGCAGTCTCCAAACTCTTCTCTCTATAACTGTCTTTCTGCACCCCAATTGCCAACGTCTGCTTTCTGTAACAGTCCTTCTGAACCTCAGATTCCAAACTCTGCTCTCTGTATGAGTCTTTTTAAGCCTCAGTCTGAAACCTCTGATGTGTACAACAATCTTTCTGCACCCCAGTCTCCAACCTATGCTCTCTGTAACAGGTCTTCTGCTCCTCAGTCTCAAACCTCTTTTCTCTGCAACGATTCTTCTGCACCTCTTTCTCCAACCTCTTCTCTCTGCAATGATCCTTCTGCATCCCAGTCTCCAAAAACTGCTCTCTTCAACAGTCCTTCTGCACCCCAGTCTACAACCTCTGCTCTCTGCTTCAGTACTTCTACACCCCAGTCTCCAACCTCTGCTTTCTGCAACATGTCTTTTACACCCATGTCTCCAACCTGTACTCTCTGTAACTGTCCTGCTGCAACCCAGTCTCCAACCTCTGCTCTCTGTAGCAATCCTTCTGCACCTCATTCTCCAAATTCTGCACTCTGCAACGATCCTTCTGCACCCCAGTCTCCATTCTCTGCTCTCTCTAAGAATCCTTTTACACCCCAGTATCCAAAATCTCCTCTCTTTAAAAGTCCTTCTGCACCTCATTCTATAAGTTCTGCAATCTGTAGCAGTCCTTCTGCACCCCAGTCTTAAACCTCTGCACTCATAAATGATCTTTCTGCACCTCAGTCTCAAACCTCTGCTCTTTTTAATAGTCTTTCTGCACCCCAGTCTCCAACATCTGCTCTCTGAAATGATCCTGTTTCTCCCCAGGCTCCAAGCTCTGCTCTCTGCAACGGTCCTTTTACATCCCAGTTTACAAAGTCTTCTCTCTGTAACAGTCCTTCTGCACCTCAGTCTCCAAACTCTGCTCTCTGAAACACTCCTTCTGCACCCCTGTCTCCAACCTCTGCTCTCATTAACAGTTCTTCTGCACCCCATTCTCCAAACTCTGCTCTCTGTAACACTCCTTATGCACCCCAGTCTCCACCCTCTACTCTTTGTTAAAGTCTTTCTGCACCTCAGTCTCAAACCTCTGCTCTCAGTAAGATTAATCTGCAACCGATTCTCCAAACGCTGCTCTCTGTAAGAGTCTTCAGCATCCCATTATCCAAACTCTGCTCTCTGTAAAAGGCCATCTGCACCCCAGTCTCCAATATCTGCTCTCTGCAACGATCCTTCTTCTACCCAGTCTCCAAACTCAGCTCTCTGGAAAAGTCTTTTTGTATCGCAGTCTCCAAACTCTTCTCTTTGTAACGGTCCATCTTTTCCCCAATTGCCAACCTCTGCTTTCTGTTATAGTCCTTCTGCACCTAAGTCTCCAAACTCTTCTCTCTGCAATGATCTTTCTACACCTCAGTCTCCAACCTCTACTTTCTGCAACGATCCTTCTGAACCACAGTTTCCATACTCTGCACTCTGTAACAATCATTCTACACCTAGTCTCCAACCTCTTCTCTCTGTACCAATCCTTCTGCAACTCAGTCTTCAACCTCTGCTCTCTATAAAAGTCCTTCTGCACCTCAGTCTCCATCCTTTGCTCTCTGTAATTGTCTTTCTGCACCCCAGTCTCCAAACTCTGCTCTCTGTAACAATCCTTCTGCACCTCTGTCTCCAACGTCTGCTCTCTGTAATAGTCCTTCTGCACCCCAGTCTCCCACATCTGCTCTCTGTAACAGTCCTTCTGCACAACAGTCTGCAAACTCTGCTCTGTGTAACAGTTCTTCTGTATGGCAGTCTCCAACCTCTTCTCTCTATAACGGTCCTTCTGCACCCCAATTGAAAACCTCTGCTCTCTGTAACAGTCCTTCTAAGCCTCAGTCTGAAACTTCTGCTCATTGCAACAATCCTTCTAAACAACAGTCTCCAAACTGTTCTATCAGTAACAATCCTTTTGCACCCCAGTTCTCCAACATCTGCTCTTTGTAACAGGTTTTCTGCAACCCTGTCTCTAAACTCTGCTCTCTGTAACAGGCCTTCTGCACCCCAGTCTCCAAACTTTGCTCTCTGCAAAAGTCCTTCTACACCCCAGTGTTCAACCTCTGCTCTCTGCAACTATCCTTCTGCATCCCAGTCTCCAACGTCTGCTCTCTGTAAGATTCTTCTGCACCTTGTTCTCAAAACTTTGCTCTCTGTAACAGTCATTCTGCACCTCAGTCTCCAACCTTATCACTCTGCAATGGCCATTTTGCACCCCAGTATCCAGCTTCTGTTCTCTGCAGCTGTCCTTCTACACTCCAGGCTACACACTCTGCTCTCAGTAACAGTCCTTCTGCACCCCAGTCTCCAAACTCTACTTTCCGTATCAGTTATTCTGCACCCCAGTCTAATACCTCTGCTCTCTGTAACAGTCCTTCTGAACCTCAGTCTCCAACCTCTGCTCTCTGCAACAGTCCTTCTGCACCTCAGTCTCCAACCTCTGATCTTTGCAACCGTCTTATTATACCTCATTAGCCAACATCTGCTCTCTGCAACGATCTTTCTGCACCCCAGTCTCCAACCTCGGCTCTCTGCAACATTTCTTTTGCACCCCAGTCTCCAACCTAGGCTCTCTGAAACTATCCTACTGAACCCCGGTCTCCAAACTCTGCTCTCTGTAAGATACATTTGAGTCCCTTTCTGAAACCTCTCCTCTCTGTAACAGTCCTTCTGCACCCCAGTATCCAACCTCTGCTCTCTGTAAAAGTCCTTCTGCACCTCAGTCTCCAAACTTTGCTCTCTGTAATGGTCCTTCTGCACCCTAGTCTCCAACATCTTCTCTCTACAACAATCCTTCTGCACCAAAGTCTCCAAACTCTGCTCTCTATAACAGTCCTTCTGCACCCCAATTGCAAACCTCTGCTTTCTGTAACAGTCCTTCTGCACCTCAGATTCCAACCTCTGCTCTCTGTAACAGTCCTTCTAAGCCTCAGTCTTAAACCTCTGCTGTCTGCAACAATCCTTCTGCATCCCAGTCTCCAAACTGTTCTATATGTATCGATCGTTCTGCACACCAGTCTTCAACCTCTGCATTCTGTAACAGGTCTTCTGCACCCCAGTCTCCAGACTCTGCTCTCTGTAACAGGCCTTCTGCTCCCCAGTCTCCAACCTCTTTTCTCTGCAATGATTCTTCTGCACCTCAGTCTCCAACCTCTGCTCTCTGCAACAGTCCTTGTAAACCGCAGTCTCCAACCTCTTCTCTCTGCAATGATACTTCTGCATTTCAGTCTCTAACAACTGCTCTCTGCAACAGTCCTTCTGCACCCAAGTCTACAACCTCTGCTCTCTGCTACAGTACTTCTGCACCCCAGTCTCCAACCTCTGCTCTCTGCAAAATTTCTTCTGCACCCAAGTCTCCAACCTGTGCTCTCTGTTACTGTCCTGCTGAAACCCAGTCTCCAAACTCTGCACTCTGTAGCGATCCTTCTGCACCTCATTCTACAACCTGTGCTATCTGCAACGATCCTTATACACCCCAGTCCCCATTCTCTGCTCTCTGTAAGAATCCTTTTGCACCCCAGTCTCCAACCTCTGCTTTCTGTAAAAGTCATTCTGCACCTCAGTCTCCAAGTTCTGCAATCTGTAACAGTCCTTCTGCACCCCAGTCTCAAACCTTAGCACTCAGAAATGATCTTTTTTGCACCTTAGTCTCCAACCTCTGCTCTTTTTAACAGTCATTCTGCACCCCGGTCTCCAACATATGCTCTCTACAACGATCCTTCTCCCCAGGCTCCAACCTCTCCTCTCTGCAACGGTCCTTCTACATCCCAGGATCCAAAAACTACTCTCTGAAACAGTATTTCTGCACGTCAGTCTAAAAATTCAGCTCTCTCCAAAAATCCTCTGCACCCGAATTTCCAAACATTGCTCTCTGTAAAAGTCCTTCTGGACCTCAGCCTACAAAATGCTCTCTGTAATATCCTTCTGCAACCAAGTCAGAAAATTGTGCTATCTTTAACAGTCCTTCTACACCTCAGTCTCCAATCTCTGCTCTCTGTAACAGGCCTTCTGCACCCCAGTCTCCAACCTCTTCTCTCTGCAAGGATCCTTCTTAACCTCAGTCTCCAACCTCTGCTCTGTGCAACAGTCCTTCTGCACCCCAGTCTCCAAACTCTGCTCTCTGCAACGGTTCTTATGCACCCCAGTCTCCAAATTTTGTTCTCTACAACAGTCATTATGCACCACAGTCTCCAACCTCTGCTCTCTGCAAGGATCCTTTTGCATCCCAGTCTTCAAATTCTGCTCTTTGCAACAGTCCTTCTGCACCCCAGTCTTCAACCTCTGCTCTCCGCTACAGTCCTTCTTCACCCCAGTCTCAAAACTCTGCTCTCTGCAACATTTCTTCTGCACCCCAGTCTCCAACCTGTGTTCTCTGTAACTGTCCTGCTGCACCCCAGTCTCCAAATTCTGCTCTCTGTAGCTATCCTTCTGCACCTCAGTCTTCAACCTCTGCTCTCTGCAAGATTTTTCTCCACCTCAATCTCCAAGTTCTGCAATCTGTAATGGTCCTTCTGCACCCCAGTCTCCAACCTCTGCTCTCTGAAACGATTATTCTGCACCTTAGTCTCCAACCTCTATTCTCTGTAACAAACCTTCTGCACCCCACTCTCCAAACTCTGCACTCTGTAACAGGCTTTCTGCAACCCAGTTTCCAAAATCTTCTCTCTGCAACGATTCTTCTTCACCTCAGTCTCCATCCACTGCTCTTTGCAACTGTCCTTCTGCACCCCAGTCTCCTTCCTCTGCTCTCTTTAAGAATCCTTCTGCACCCCAGTCTCCAAACGCTCCTCTCTGTAACAGTCCTTCTGCATCTCAGTGTCCAAACTCTGCTCTCTGTAATGAACCTTCACCACCTCAGTCTCAAACCGCTGCTCTCTGTAACAGGCCTTCTGAACCCCATTCTCCAACCTATGCTTTCTGGATCAGTCCTTTTGCACACCAGTATCCTAACTCTGCTCTCTATAAAAGTCCTTCTGTATCACAGTCTCAAAACTCTGCTCTCTGTAACGGTCCTTCGGCACCCCAGTCTCAAACGTCAGCTTTCTGTATCAGTTCTTCTGAACCCCAGTCTCCAACCTCTGCTCTCATTAAGAGTCCTTCTGCACCCCAGTCTCCAACTTCTGCTCTCTGCAACATTTCTCCTGCACCCCAGTCTCCATCTGTGCTCTGTGTAACTTTCCTTCTGCACCCCAGTCTCCAACCTCTGCTCTCTGTAACGATCTATCTGCACCACACTCTGAAACCTCTGCTCTCTGCAACGATCCTTCTGCACCTGAGAATCCAAACTCTGTTCTACGCAATGATCCTTCTGCACCCCAGTCTCCAACTTCTGCTCTCTTTAAGAGTTCTTCTGCACTTCAGTCTCCAATCTCTGCTCTCTGTAACAATCCTTCTGCACCTCAGTCTCCATCCTCTGCTATCTGTAACAATCATTCTGCACACCAATCTTCAACCTCTGTTCTCTGTAACAGGTCTTCTGCACCCCAGTCTCCAAACTCTGCTCTCTGTAACAGGCCTAATGCACCCCAGTCTCCAACCTTTTCCCTCTGCAATAATCCTTCTCTGCCTCAGACTCCAACCACTACTCTGTGCAACAGTCCTTCTGCACCCCAGTCTCCAACCTCTGCTCTCTTTAAGATCCTTCTTCAACCCGGCCTCAAAACTTTGCTCTCTATAACAGTCCTTCTGCACCTCAGTCTCCAAACTCTGCTCTCTGCTACGGTCAATCTGCACCCCAGTATCCAACCTTTGTTCTCTGCAACAGTCGTTCTGCACCCCAGACTCCAAACTCTGCTCTCTGTAACTTTTCTTCTGTACTGCAGTCTCAAACCTCTGCTGTCTGTAACATTCCTTCTGCACCCCAGTCTCCAAACCCTACTTTCCATATCAGTTATTCTGCACCCCAGTCTCCAACCTTTTCTCTCTGTAACAGTACTTGTGCACCTCACTCTCCAACCTCTGGTCTTTGCAACAGTTCTTCTACAACCCAGTCTCCAACCTCTGCTCTCTGTAAGATCCTTCTTCACACCAGTCTCCAAACGTTGCTCTCTATAACAGTCCTTCTGCACCTCAGTCCCCAACTTCTGCTCTATGCAACAGTCCTTCTGCACACCAGTCTCGAAGCTCTTCTAACTGCAACAGTCCTTCTGCACCCCAGTATCCATCCTCTGTTCTCTGTAACACTCCATCTGCACCCCAGTTTTTATCCTCTGCTCTCTGTAACAATCCTTCTGCACCCCAGTCTCCAACCGCTCCTCTCTGTAAGAGTCTTACTGTACCTCAGTCTCCTACCTCTGCTCTCTGCTATGAACATTTAGCACCTCAGTCTCCAACCACTGCTCTCTGTTACAGGCCTTTTGAACACCATTCTCCAACCTATGCTTTATGGATCAGTCCGTTTGCAAATCAGTTTCCTACCTCTGCTCTCTGTAACAATCTTTCTGCACATGACTCTCCAACCTCTGCTCTCTGTAACGGTCCTTCTGCACCCCAGTCTCCAACCTGTGTTCTCTGCAACAGTCATTCTGCACCCCAGTCTCCAACCTCTGCTGCCTGCAAAAGTGCTTCTATACCCCAGTCTCCAAACTCTGCTATCTGCAACAGTCCTTCTGCACCCCAGTCTCCAACCTCTGCTCTCTGCAACAGTCCTTCTGCACTTCAGTCTCCAACCTCTGCTCTCTGCTACAGTACTTATGCACCCCAGTCTCCAAAATCTGCTCTCTATATCGGACTTTTTGCACCCCAGTCTCTAACCTCTGATCTCTGTATCAGTCCTTCTGCAACACAGTCTCCAACCTCTGCTCTCTGTAACGATCCTTCTGCACCCCAGTCTCCAACATCTGCTCTCTGCAACAATCCTTCTTCTTCCAATCTCTGCTCAAAGCAACGGTCCTTATACACCCCAGTATCCAAACTCTGCTCTCGGTAACACTCCTTTTGCAACTCAGTCTCCAAATTCTGCTCTCTGCAATAGTCCTTCTGCATCCCAGTCTCCAACCTCTGCTCTCAGTAACAGTTCTTCTGCACCCCAATATCCAAACTCTGTTCTCTGAAACACTCCCTCTGCAACCCAGTCTCCCCTCTCTACTCTCTGTAAAAGTCCTTCTGCACCTCTGTCTCCAACCTCTGTTCTCTGTAAGATCTTTCTGCCATGCATTCTCCAAATGCTGCTCTTTGTAACAGTCCTTCTGTACCCCAGTCTCCGAACTCTGCTCTCTGTAACAGGCCTTCTGCACCCCAGTCTTCAACCTCTATTCTCTGTAACAGGCCTTCTGCACCCCAGTCTCCAACCTGTGCTTTCTGCAACGATCCTTCTGCACCCCGGTCTCAAAACTCTGCTCTTTGTAACAGGCCTAATGCACCCCAGTCTCCAACCTCTTCCCTCTGCAATGATCATTCTCCACCTCAGTCTCTAACCAATGCTCTCTACAACAGTCCTTCTGCACCCCAGTCTCCAACCTCTGCTCTCTGTAAGATCCTTCTTCACCCAGCCTCCAAACTTTGCTCTCTATAACAGTCCTTCTGCAACTAAGTCTCAAAACTCTGCTCTCTGCTACGGTCCTTCTGCACCCCAGTATCCAAACTTTGTTCTCTGCAACGTTCCTTCTGCACCCCAGTCTCCAAACTCTACTTTCCATATCAGTTATTCTGCACCCCAGTCTCCAACCTCTGCTCTCTGTAACAGTACTTCTGCACCTCACTCTCCAACCTCTGCTCTTTGCAACAGTTCTTCTGCACCCCAGTCTCCAACCTCTGCTCTCTGTAAGATCCTTCTTCACCCCGGTCTCCAAACTTTGCTCTCTATAACAGTCTTTCTGTACCTCAGTCTCCAACTTCTGCTCTATGCAAAAGTCCTTCTGCACCCCAGTCTCGAAGCTCTTCTCTCTGCAACAGTAGTTCTACACCCGAATCTCCGAACTCTGCTCTCTGCAACGATCCTTCTGCATCACAGTCACCAACATCTGCTCACTGCAACAGTCCTTCTGCACCCCAGTCTCAAACCTCTGCTTTCCGTTACAGTCCTTCTTCACCCCAGTCTCAAACCTCTGCTCTCTGCAACATTTCTTCTGCACCCCAGTCTCCAAGGTCTGCTCTCTGTAGCGATTTTTCTGCACCAAAGTCTCCAACCTCTGCTCTCTGCAACAGTCCTTCTGCACCCCAGTCTCCAAGCTCTGCTGTCTGTAACACACCTTCTGCACATCAGTGTCCAAACTCTGCTCTCTGTAAAAATTCTTCTTCACCTCAGTCTCCAAACTCTGCTCTCTGTAACAGACCTTCTGCACCCCATTCTCCAACCTCTGCTCTCTGTACAGTTCTTCTGGTCACCAATCTACAAACTCTGCTCTCTGTAATGCTCCTTCTGCACCCCAGTCTCCATCCTCTGTTCTCTGTATCACTCCTTCTGCACCCTAGTCTCCATTCTCTGCTCTCTGTAAGAATGTTTTTGCACCCAGTCACCAACCGCTCCTCTCTGTAACAGTCCTACTGCACCTCAGTCTCCAACCTCTGTTCTCTGTAATGAACCTTCAGCACTTCAGTCTCCAACTGCTGCTCTCTGTAACAGGCCTTCTGAACCCCATTCTCCAACCTATGCTTTATGGATCAGTCCGTTTGCAAACCAGTTTCCTACCTCTGCTCTCTGTAACAATCTTTCTGCACCTGACTCTCCAACCTCTGCTCTCTGAAACGGTCCGTCTGCACCCCAGTCTCCAAACTCTGTTCTCTGCATCAGTCTTTCTGCACCCCAGTATCCAACCTCTGCTCTCTGTAACAGTCCTTCTGTATTACAGTCTCAAAACTCTGATCTCTGTAATGGCCCTTCTGCACCCCAGTCTCCAACCTCTGCTCTCTGCAAAAGTCCTTCTGCACCCCAGTCTCCAACCTCTTCTATCTGCTACAGTACTTCTAAACCCCAGTCTCCAACATTTGCTCTCTGTATCAGTCCTTTTGCACCCCAGTCTCCAAACTCTGATCTCTGTATCAGTCTTTCTGCAACACAGTCTCCAACCTACGCTCTCTGTAACGATCCTTCTGCACCTCATCTCCAAATTCTGCTCTCTGTAAAAGTCCTTATGATCCTCAGTCTCCAGCCTCTGCTCTCTTTAACAGTCCTTCTGCACCCCAGTCTCCAACATCTGCTCTCTGCAACGATCCTTCTTCTCCCCAGGCTCCAATCTCTGCTCACAGCAACGGTCCTTATACACCCCAGTTTCTAAACTCTGCTGTTTGTAACAGTCCTTTTGCACCTCAGTCTCCAAACTCTGCTCTCTGCAACAGACCTTCTGCACCCCAGTGTCCATCCTCTGCTCTCAGTAACAGTTCTTCTGCACCCCAATATCCAAACTCTTCTCTCTGTAACACTTCCTCTGCACCACAGTCTCCACCCTCTACTCTCTGTAAAAGTCCTTCTGCATCTCTGTCTCCAACCTTTGTTCTCTGTAAGATCCTTCTGCCAAGCATTCTCCAAATGCTGCTCTCTGTAACAGTCGTTCTGAACCCCAGTCTCCAAACTCTGCTCTCTGTAACAGGCCTTCTGCACCCAGTCTTCAACCTCTACTCTCTGTAACAGGCCTTCTTCACCCCAGTCTCCCACCTGTGCTCTCTGCAACGATCCTTCTTCACCCCGGTCGGTCTCAAAAGTCTGCTCTCTGTAACAGTTCTTCTGCACCTCAGATTCTTACATCTGATCTCTGCAACAGTCCTTCTGCACCTACGTCTGAAAACTCTGCTCTCTGCCACAATCCTTTTGCACCCCAGTTTCCAACTTTTGCTCTCTGTAATAGTCCTTCTGAATCTCAGTCTCCAAAATGCTCTCTGTATGATCTTTGTGAAACACAGTATCGAAATTGTGCTATCTGTAATATTCCTACTGCACCCCAGTCTCCAAACTCTGCTCTCTGTAACAGGCCTTATGCACCACAGTCTCCAATCTCTTCTCTCTGTAACAGGCCTACTTCACCACAGTTTCCAACCTCTTCTCTCTGCAACGATCCTTCTTCACCTCAGTCTTCTAACTCTGCTCTCTCCAACAGTCCTTCTGGACCCAAGTCTCCAACCTCTGCTTTCTGTAACAAACATTCTGCACCTCAGTCTTCAACACCTTTTCTCTGAAATGGTTTTTCTGCACCCCAGTCTCCACCCTCTGTTCTCTTCAACAGTCCTTCTGCACCCCTTTCTCCAAACTTTGCTCTCTGTAAAAGTCCATCTTTACTGCGGTCTCCAAACTCTGCTCCCTCTAACGGTCCTTCTGAACCCCAGTCTCCAACCTCTGCTTTGTGTATCAGTTCTTCTGCACCACAGTCTCCAACCTCTGCTCTCTGTATCAGTCCTTTTGTATCTCAGTCTCCAACCTCTGTTCTCTGTAGCAGTCTTTTTACACCCCAGGACAAAACTCTGCACCATAGTTTCCAACCTCTGCTCTTTGCAATGATCCTTCTGCACCCCAGTATCTAACCTCTGTTCTCTCTATCAGTCCTTCTGCACCACAGTCTCCAAACTCTGCTCTTTGCATCAGTTCTTATGCACCCAAGTCTCCAAACTCTGCTCTCTGTAACATTTCTTCTGCACCCCAGTCTCCAACCTGTACTCTCTGTAACTGTCCTTCTGCAACTCAGTCTCCAACCTCTGCTCTCTGTAACAGTCCTTCTGCACCCCAGTCTCCAACATCTGCTCTCTGCAACGATACTTCTTCTACCCAGTCTCCAAACTCTGCTCTCTGTAAAAGTCCTTTGGTATCTCTGTCTCCAACGTCTTCTCTTTGTAACGGTCCATCTGCACACCAATTGCCAACCTCTGCTTTCTATAAAAGTTTCTTTGAACCTAAGAATCCAATGTCTCCTCTCTGTAACAGTCCTTCTAAGCCTCAATCAGAATCCTCTGCCCTCTACATCGATCCTTCTACACCCCAGTCTCCAAACTGTGCTATCTGTAACAATCCTTCTGCACCCAAGTCTCCAACATCTGCTCTCTGTATCAGGTCTTTTGCAACTCAGTCTCCAAACTCTGCTCTCTGCAACAGTCCTTCTGCACCCCATACTCCTAGCTCTGCTCTCTGTAACAGTCCTTCTGCACATCAGTGTCCAAAATCTGCTCTCTGTAACAATCCTTCTGCACCTCAGTCTCCAATCTCTGCTCTCTGCAATGATCCTTCGGCACCACAGTCTCCAACCTCTTCTCTATTTAACAGTTCTTCTGAACCCCAATCTCCAAACTCAGCTCTCTGTAACACTCCTTCTGCACCCCAGTCTCCATCCTCTACTCTCTGTAAGAATTTTTTGACACCCCAGTCTCCAACCTCTCCTCTCTGTAAAACTCCTTCTGCACCTCAGTATCCAACCTCTGCAATCAGTAACGGTCCTTCTGCACCCCAGTCTCCAACCTCTACTCTCTGAAACGATCCTTCCGCACCGCAGTCTCCAACCTCTGCTCTCTGTAACAGTCCTTCTGCACCCCGGTCTCCAACATCTGCTCTCTGCAACGATCCTTCTTCTCCCCAAGCTCAAAGATCTGCTCTCGGCTTTTCAACATGGCTGCCAGCGAATAGGCAGCACAGACAATGCCTCCGTGGTAAGGGGATCAGAGAGACTCATTAATACACCCACATGCGTCCTGCTGGGAAACTTCAAGCAAATTTCCTCTGAAAGGAGACCTTCCTGGAACTAGTAAGTTTAATAGGAGGTGTCAGATTGTCACAAAATACTGAATCTCAGCAACCCAGAGCAGGGGCACAGTCGCGCAGGGGCCGCCGAATGGCCGCTGCCTACACATTGCAGTTAGCATAGGAGCGGACACTAACCGCCTGGACCCCCGTGGGCGGGCTCTGTGAACCCAAGCCGACCGCTGCCCACACGCTGCAGCATTTGTGGGAACGGTTGTTGCCTGCCTGGGTCCCCGCGAGCTGGCTCTGTGAATCGCAGCTGGCGCAGGCCACACGCTGCATTGTTCTTGGGAACTATTGCTGCCTGCCTGGACCCCCGCGGGCGGGCCCTGTGAACCCAAGCCGACCGCCGCCCACACGCTGCAGCGAGTTTATGAGCAGGCGCGGCCTGCCCGGGTCCCCACAAGCTGGCTGTGTGAATCGCAGCCGGTGCAGGCCACACACTGCATTGTTCTTGGGAACCATTGCTGCCTGCCTGGACCCCCGCGGGCGGGCCCTGTGAACCCAAGCCAACCGCCGCCCACACGCGGCAGCGAGTTTAGGAGCAGGAGCTACCTGCCCGGGTCCCCGCGAGCTGGCTCTGGGAATCGCAGCCGGCGCAGGCCACACGCTGCATTGTTCTTGGGAACCATTGATGCCTGCCTGGACCCCCGCGGGCAGGCCCTGTGAACCCAAGCCAACCGCCGCCCACACGCTACAGCGAGTTTAGGAGCAGGAGCGGCCTGCCTGGGTCCCCGCGAGCTGGCTCTGTGAATCGCAGCCGGCGCAGGCCACACGCTGCATTGTTCTTGGGAACCATTGCTGCCTGCCTGGACCCCCACGGGCGGGCCCTGTGAATCCAAGCCGACTGCCACCCACACGCTGCAGCGAGTTTAGGAGCAGGAGCGGCCTGCCTGGGTCCCGGCAAGCTGGTTCTGTGAATCGCAGCCGGCCGCAGGCCACACGCTGTAGCGAGTTTAGGAGCAGGAGCTGCCTGCTTGGGGCCCCGCAGCCCGGCTTTGTGAACCGCCCCCACGTAGCATCGAACTTGGGAGCCGTTGCTGGCTGTCTGCTTGTCCCCCCCCTCCCCCGGGCTGGCTTGGTGAACCTTAGCTGGCCGCTGCTCACACGGTGCAGTGGACTTGGGAGCTGGTGCTGCCTGCTTGGCTGCCTGGGCCCCCGCAGACCAGCTCTGTGAACCGCCGCTGGCTATGGCCAAGCGGCCGCTGCCTACACCCTTGCAGTGAGTGGGGGAGCAGGCGCTGCCTGCCTGGCCACGAGGACCCGACTCTGTGAACCTCCTCTGGCGGTTTGGAGCTGCAGACGACCACCCTCCACCTGCCAACCCAAATTAAACCAAATTAAAAACTCAAATGAGAGTATCATTAATAGAGTGGAGCAAGTAGAAGCTAGAACATCAGATAATGAAGACAAAATATATCATCTGGAAAAGAGGCTAGCCATCTCAGATAGGCTGGTTAAAAATCATGAGAGAAGCATACAAGAGATATGTGATAATATAAAAAAACCAAATTTAAGAGTCATTGGGATAGAGGAAGGGATAGAGATTCAAACAAGGGGAATAAGTAATCTACTAGATGAAATAATCACAGAAAACTTTCCAGAATTAAAAAAGGAAACAGATATACAAATTGTAGATGCATACAGGACACCGAACATACAAAATCACAGTAGACCAATGCCAAGACACATTGTTATGAAGATATACAATATACAGAACAAAGAGAAAATATTAAAAGCTACAAGAGAAAATAGAAAAATTACATTCAGGGTTAAACCAATAAGGTTAACAACGGACTTCTCAACTCAGACGCTGAAAGCGAGAAGATCCTGGAATAACGTATTTCAAACACTGAAAGACAAAGGATGCCAACCAAGAATTCTGTACCCAGCAAAATTAAGCTTCAGATACGACAACAAAATAAAAATCTTTCACGATAAAAAAAAACTAAAAGAATTTGCAGCCAGAAAACCAGCGTTGCAAAGCATCTTGAGCAAAACACTTCATGAGGAAGAAACGGTAAACAATAACCAAAGCCAACAGTGGGAAGTACCTCAGTAAAAACAGACAGAGGGGGGAAAACTAATCATGGAGAAACAAACGCAATTAAAAAAAAAACAAAAAACGAGATAAATAATCAAATATGGCTGGAAGTACAAACCATATATCAATAGTAACTCTAAACATTAATGGTTTAAACTCTCCAATAAAGCAACATAGGCTGGTAACATGGATCAAAAAAACAAATCCAACAATATGCTGTCTCCAGGAGACTCACCTGACTGGAAAAGACATACACAGGCTGAAGGTGAAAGGTTGGGAAAAAATATACCACGCTTACACTTTTCGCAAGCAAGCAGGGGTGGCCATCCTCATATCAAATAAAATCGACTTCAAGACTAAGTTAATCCAAAGGGATATGGAAGGACATTATATACTGTTAAAAGGAACCATTAAACAACAATACATAACAATTATCAATATTTATGCACCAAATAATGGCGCTTCGAAGTTTATAAAACAAATTCTCCTCAAGTTTAAGAATCAAATAGACCACAACACAATAATTATGGGTGACTTCAACACACCTCTCTCACCATTGGACAGATCCTCCAAGCAAAAGTTGAATAAAGAAGCTATAGACCTCAATACCACAATCAATAACCTAGACTTAACTGACATATATAGAATATACCAACCATCATCGAATGGATATACTTTTTTCTCAGCAGCACATGGATCCTTCTCTAAAATAGACCATATATTATGCCATAGGGCAACCCTCAATAAATATAAAGGGGTAGAGATTATACCATGCATTTTATCTGATCATAATGGATTGAAACTGGACATTAATGATAAAAGAAGGAAGGGAAAATCCAATATCACATGGAAAATGAACAATATGTTACTGAATGATCAAAGGGTTACAGAAGACATAAAGGAGGAAATCAACAAATTCTTAGAGATAAATGAAAATGCAGACACAACCTATCGGAATCTATGGGACCCAATGAAAGCAGTTTTAAGAGGGAAATTCATCGCCTGGAGGTCATTCCTCAAAAAAAGGAAAAAACAACAAATAAATGAGCTCACACTTCATCTCAAAGCCCTAGAAAAGGAAGAGCAAAACAATAGCAAATGCAGCAGAAAGCAAGAATAATTAAAATCAGAGCGGAAATCAATGAAATTGAAACAAAAAGAAACTATCGAAAAAATTAACAAAACTAAAAGTTGGTTCTTTGAAAAAATAAACAAGATTGACAAACCTTTAGCCATGCTAACGAAGAGAAGAAGAGAGAGAACTCAAATTACTAACATAAGGGACGAAAAAGGCAATATCACAACAGACGCCACAGAAATACAGAAGACAATTAGAAACTATTTTGAAAACCTATATTCCAATAAAATAGAAGATAGTGAAGACATCAATAAATTTCTTAAGACGTATGATTTGCCCAGACTGAGTCAGGAGGACACACACGATTTGAACAGACCAATATCAATGGATGAAATTGAAGAAGTAATCAAAAGAATACCAACCAAGAAAAGCCCAGGAACGGATGGGTATACAGCAGAGTTTTACAAAACCTTTAAAGAAGAATTAATACCAATACTTTTCAAGTTATTCCAGGAAATAGAAAAAGAGGGAGTCCTTCCAAATTCATTCTATGAGGCCAACATCACATTGATTCCGAAACAAGACAAAGACACATCAAAGAAAGAAAACTACAGACCAATATCTCTGATGAACCTAGATGCAAAAATCCTCAATAAAATTCTGGCGATTCGGATACAAAGACACATCAAAAAAATTGTACACCATGATCAAGTAGGATTCATCCCTGGGATGCAGGAATGGTTCAATATACGGAAATCAATAAATGTTATTCACCATATCAATAGACTTAAAGACAAGAACCATATGATCATCTCGATAGACGCAGAAAAAGCATTCGACAAAGTACAGCATCCTTTATGTTCAAAACATTAGAAAAACTAGGGATAACAGGAACTTACCTTGATATTGTAAAAGCTATTTACTCTAAGCCCCAGGCTAGCATCATTCTGAATGGAGAAATATTGAAGGCATTCCCCTTAAAATCAGGAACAAGACAGGGATGCCCTCTATCACCACTTCTATTCAATATAGTTCTCGAAACACTGGCCAGAGCAATTAGACAAACGAAAGAAATTAAAGGCATAAAAATTGGAAAGGAAGAACTTAAATTATCACTATTTGCAGATGACATGATTCTATACCTAGAAGACCCAAAATGGTCTACAAAAAACTACTAGAACTAATAAATGAATTCAGCAAAGTGACAGGATATAAAATCAACACGCACAAATCAAAGGCATTTCTGTATATCAGCAACAAAACCTCTGAAATCGAAATAAGGAAAACCACTCCATTCACAATATCCTCAAAAAAAATAAAATACTTGAGAATCAACCTAACAAAAGAGGTGAAAGATTTATACAATGAAAACTACAGATCCCTAAAAAGAGAAGTAAAAGAAGATCTTAGAAGATGGAAAGATATACCCTGTTCATGGATAGGCAGAACTAACATCATCAAAATGACGATATTACCAGAAGTCCTCTATAGGTTTTATGCAATGCCAATCAAAATTCCAATGGCATTGCTTGTAGAAATAGATAAAGCAATCATGAAATTCATATGGAAAAATAAAAGACCCAGAATAGCAAAAGCAATTCTAAGCAGGAAGTGTGAATCAGGTGGTATAGCAATACCAGATTTCAAACTATACTACAGAGCAATAGTAACAAAAACAGCATGGTACTGGTACCAAAACCGGCGGGTAGACCAATGGTACAGAATAGAGGATACAGAGACTAATTCACAAAGTTACAACTATCTTATATTCGAAAAAAGGGGCTAAAAGCATGCAATGAAAGAAGGATAGCATTTTCAACAAATGGTGTTGGGAAAACTGGAAATCCATATGCAACAAAATGAAACTGAATCCCCTCCTCTCACCATGCACAAAAATTAGCTCAAATGGATCAAGGACCTTGATATCAAATCAGAGACTCTGCGTATGATAGAAGAAAAAGTTGGCTACGATCTACATATTGTGGGATCAGGCTCCAAATTCCTTAAAAGGACACCCATAGCACAAGAGTTAATAGCAAGAATCAACAAATGGGACTTACTTAAACTAAAAAGTTTTTTTCACAGCAAGAGAAACAACAAGAGAAGTAAATCGGGAGCCCACATCATGGGAACAAATTTTTACCCCCCACACTTCAGATAGAGCCTTAATATCCAGAGTTTACAAAGAACTCAAAAAATTAGACAATAAGACAACAAATAACCCAATCAACAAATGGGCCAAGGACCTGAACAGACACTTCTCAGAGGAGGACATACAATCAATCAACAGATACATGCAAAAATGCTCACCATCTCTAGCAGTCAGAGAAATGCAAATCAATACTACCCTAAGATACCATCTCACTCCAGTAAGATTGGCAGCCATTATGAAGTCAAATAATAACAAGTGCTGGCGAGGATGTGGGGAAAAGGGTACTCTTATACATTGCTGGTGGGACTGCAAATTGTTTAGGACAATTTGGAAAGCAGTATGGAGATTCCTGGGAAAGCTAGGAATGCAACCATCATTTGACCCAGTTATTGCCCTTCTTGGTCTATTCCCTGAAGACCTTAAAAGAGCGTACTACAGGGATACTGCCACATCGATGTTCACAGCAGCACAATTCACAATAGCTAGACTGTGGAACCAACCCAGATGCCTTCAATGGATGAATGGATTAAAAAATGTGGCATTTGTACACTATAGAGTATTACGCAGCACTAAAAAATGACAAATCATGGAATTTGCAGGGAAATGGATGGCATTAGAGCAGATTATGCTCAGTGAAGCTAGCCAATCCCTAAAAAACAAATACCAAATGTCTTCTTTGATATAATGAGAGCAACTAAGAATAGAGTAGGGAGGAAGAGCAGGAAGAAAAGATTGACATTAAACAGAGGCACAAGATGGGAGGGAAAGAGAGAGAAAAGTGAAATTGCATGGAAATGGAAAGAGACCCTCATTGTTATAAAAAACTACATAAAAGAGGTTGTGAGGGGAATTGGAAGAAAAATAAGGAAAGAAATGAGTTACAGTAGATGGGATAGAAAGAGAAGATGGGGGGAGGGGGATAGTAGAGGATAAGAAAGGTAGCAGAATACATCAGTCACTAGTATGGCATTATGTAAAAATGTGAATGTGTAACCTATGTGATTCTGCAATCTATATTTGGGGTAAAAATGGGATTTCATAACTCACTTGAAACTATTGTTCGAAGTATGATATGTCAAGAGCTTTGTAATTTTGTGAACAACCAATAAAAAAAAAGATCTGCTCTCTGCAACGGTCCTTCTGCACCCCAGTTTTCAACCTCTGCTCTCTGTAAAAGTCCTTCTGCACCTCCTTCTCCAAACTCTGCTCTCTGCAACAGTCCTTCTGCACCCAAGTCTCCAACCTCTGCTCTCAGTAACAGTTCTTCTACACCCCAATCTCAAAATTCTGCTCTCTGTAACATTCAATCTGCACCCCATTCTCCACACTCTGATCTCTGTTACAATCCTTCTGCACCTCAGTCTCCAACTCTGATCTCTTCAACGATCCTTCTGCACCTCAAGTTCCAACGTCTGCTCTCTGCAACGATCCTTCTGCACCCCAGTTCCCAACCTCTGCTCTCTGTAACAGTTCTTGTGCACCTCAGTCGCCAACCTCTCCTCTCTGTACTAATCCTTCTGCACCTCAGTATCCAACCTCTGCTCTCTGTAACAGGCCTTCTACACCCCAGTCTCCAACCTCTGCTCTCTGTAACATTTCTTCTGCACCACAGTCTCGAATCTCTGCTCTCTGTAACAGTACTTCGGCACCCGAGTCTCCAATCTCTGTTCTCTGTACAATCCTTCGGCACCCCAGTCTCCAACCTCTGCTCTCTATACAGTTATTCTGCACCCCAATAACCAAACTCTGCTCTCTGTAACGATCCATCTGCAATTCACTCTCCATCCTCTGCTTTTTGTAACAGTCCTGCACCCTAGTCTCCAACATCTGCTCTCTGAAAGAATCCTTCTTATACCCAGTCTCCAACCTCTGCTCTCTGTATCAGTCCTTTTTTTTATCACAGTCTCCAACCTCTTCTCTTTGTAACGGTCCTTC
>NW_027526153.1:91968-132004 GCF_052094955.1 Ictidomys tridecemlineatus
CTGATACAGAAAGCAGAGGTTGGGGACTGCGGTACAGAAGGACCATTACAAACAGCAGTGTTTGGAGACTGCAATACAGAAGGACTGTTAAAGAGAGCAGAGGTTGGAGACTGGAGTGGAGAAGAACTGTTTCAGAGTGAAGACGTTCGAGCTTGGTGTGCAGAAGAACTGTTGTAGAGAGTAGAGTTAGGAGACTGAGATGCAGAAAGACTGTTAAAGAGAGCAGAGTTTAGAGACTGGGGTGAAAAAGGACTGATGCAGAGAGCAGAGTTTGGAGACTGAGGTGCAGAAGGCTGTTACAGAGAGCAGAGGTTGGAGACTGTTTACAGAAGGGCTGTTACAGAGAGCAGAGTTTGGAGACTGGGTTGCAGAAAAAATATTATGTAGAGCAGAGTTTGGAGACTGCAGTGCAGAAGGATTGTTACAGAGAGCAGAGGTTGGCGTCTGGGGTGCAGTAGGATTACTGCAGAGAGCAGAGGTTGGAGACTGGTGTGCAGAAGGATCGTTGCAGAGAGCAGAGTTTGGAGACTTGGGTGCAGAAGGACGGTTGCAGAGAGCAGATATTATAGACTGGGATGCAGAAGGATCGTTTGCAGAGAGCAGAGATTATAAACTAGTTTTCAGAAGGACTGCTACACAGAGCAGAGGTTGAAGACTGGAGTGTAGAAGGACTGTTGCAGATAGCAGAGTTTGGAGACTGTGGTGCAGAAGGACTGTTGCAGATAGCAGAGGTTGGAAACTGGGGTGAAGAAGGACTGTTGCAGGGAGCAGCTGTTGGAGATATTCGTGCAGAAGGACTTTTGCAGAGAGTAGAATTTGGAGCCTGAGGTTCTGAAGGACTGTTGCAGATAGCAGAGGTTGGAGACTGAGGTAAAGAAGGATCGTTGCAGAGAGCAGAGTTTGGAGACTGGTCTGCAGAAGAATATTACGTAGAGTAGAGTTTGAAGACTGTGGTGCAGAAGGATTGTTACAGAGAGCAGAGGTTGGCGACTGGGGTGCAGTAGGATTATTGCAGAAAGTAGAGGTTAGAGTCTGGTGTGCAGAAAGATCGTTGCTGAGAGCAGAGGTTGGAGACTTGGGTGCAGAAGGACGGTTTCAGAGAGCAGATGTTATTGACTGAGATGCAGAAGGATCGTTGCAGAGAGCAGAGATTAAAAACTTGTTTTCAGAAGGACTGCTACACAGAGCAGAGGTTGAAGACTGGAGTGTAGAAGGACTGTTGCAGAGAGCAGAGTTTGGAGACTGGGGTGCAGAAGGACTGTTATAGAGAGCAGATGTTATAGACTGAGATGAAGAAGGACTGTTACAGAGAGCAAAGGTTGGAGACTGGGGTGCAGAAGGACTGATACAGAGAGCAGAGTTTGGAGACTGGGGTGCAGAAGGTTGTTACAGAGAGCAGAGTTTGGAGACTGGGTACAGAAGGCCTGTTACAGAGAGAAGAGTTTGGAGACTGGGTTGCAGAAGAATATTACGTAGAGCAGAGTTTGGAGACTGCGGTGCAGAAGGATTGTTACAGAAAGCAGAGGTTGGCGACTGGGGTGCAGTAGGATTATTGCAGAGAGTAGAGGTTGGAGTCTGGTGTGCAGAAGGATCGTTGCAGAGAGCAGAGGTTGGAAACTTGGGTGCAGAATGACGGTTGCAGAGAGCAGATTTTGAAGATGGGGATGCAGAAGGATTGTCGCAGAGAGCAGAGATTGGAAACTGGGTTGCAGAAGGACTGTTATACAGAGCAGAGGTTGAAGACTGGCGTGTAGAAGGACTGTTGCAGAGGGCAGAGTTTGGAGACTGGGGTGCAGAAGTACTGTTATAGAGAGCAGATGTTAAAGACTGAGATGCAAAAGGATTGTTACAGAGAGCAGAGTTTGGAGACTTGGGTGCAGAAGGACTGATACAGAAAGCAGAGGTTGGAGACTTGGGTCCAGAATGAACCTTACAGAGAGCAGAGTTTGGAGACTGCAGTACAGAAGGACTGTTACAGAAAGCAGAGTTTGGAGACCAGGGTACAGAAGGACTGTTTCAGAGTGCAGAGGTTGTAGAATAGGATGCAGAAAGACTGTTTCAGAGAGTAGATGTTAAAGATTTGGATGCAGAAGAACTGTTGCAGAGAGCTGAAGTTGGAGACTGGGGTGCAGAAAATTGTTGCAGGGAGCAGAGGTTGGAGACTGAGGTGAAAAAAGACTGATACAGAGATCAGAGTTTGGCGGTTGGGGTGCAGAAGGATCTTACAGAGAGCAGAGTTTGGAGAGTGGGGTGCAGAGGAACTGCTCCACAGAGCAGAGGTTGGAGACTGGGGTGCAGAGGAACGTTGCACAGAGCAGAGTTTGGAGACTGGGTGGCACAAGGATCTTACATAGAGCAGAGTTTGGATACTGAGGTGCATAAGAAATGTTGCCGAGAGCAATGGTTGGAGACTGGGGGTGCAGAAGGATTTTTGCAGGGAGCAGAGTTTTGAGACTGACATGCTGAAGGACTCTTGCAGATAACAAATGTTTGCAGAGACCAGATGTTGGAGACTGAGGTGCAGAAGGATTGTTACAGTGAGCAGAGTTTGCAGACTGGGGTGAAGAAGGACTGTTACGGAGATCAGAGTTAGGACACTGGGGTGCAGAAGGATCTTTCAAAGAGGTTGGAGACTGCGGTGCAGACGAACTGTTGCACAGAGCAGAGGTTTGAGACTGTGGTGCAGAAGGACTGTTACAGTGAGCAGAGTTTGGAGACTGGGTTGCAGAAAGATCTTACATAAAGCAGAGGTTGGAGACTGAGGTGGAGAAGAAATGATACCCAGAGCAGATTTTGGAGACTGGCGTGCAGAAGGACTGTTGCCGAGAACATAGGTTGGAGACTGTCGGGCACAAGGACCGTTGCAGAGAACAGAGGATGTAGACTGGGGTGCAGAAGGACTGTTACAGAGAGCAGATTTTGTAAACTGAGTTGCAGAATAACTTTTTCAGAAAGCAGAATTTAGAGACTGTGGTCCACAAGGATCCTTGCAGAGAGCAGAGTTTTCAGACTGATGTCAGAAGGACTGTTGCAGAGAGCAGAGGTTGGAAACTGGGGTTTAGAAAGACTGTGACAGAGAACAGAGGTTGGAGACTGGGGTGCAGAATTTCTGTTACAAAGAGCAGAGTTTGGAGAAAGGGTTGCAGAAGGATCTTACAGAGAGCAGAGGTTGGAGACTGAGGTGGAACAGGACTGTTACAGAGAGCAGAGTTTTGAGACTGGGGTGTAGAAGGATCATTGCAGAGAACCGAGATTTCAGACTGAGGTGCAGAAAGAATGTTGGAGATTACAGATGTTGGAGACTGGGGTGCAGAAGGATCTTTGTAGAGATCAGAGGTTTGAGACTGGGGTGCAGAAAGACTGTTACAGAGAACAGAGGTTAAAGACTGCGGTGCAGAAGGACCATTGCAGAGAGCAGAGTTGGAGACAGAGATTAAGAAGGACTGTTACAGAGAGCACAGGTTGGAGTCTGTGGTACAGAAGGACTGTTGCAGATAGCAGAGTTTGGAGAATGGGGTTAAGAAGGACTGTTGAAGGGAGCAGCTGTTGGAGACTTAAGTGCAGAAGGACTATTGCAGAGAGCAGAATTTGGAGACTGAGTTGCAGAAGGACTGTTACAGAGAGCAGAGGTTGGAGACTGGTGTTCAGAAGGACTGATACAGAAAGCAGAGGTTGGAGATTGGGGTGCAGAAAAACCATTGCAGAGAGCAGAGTTCGGAGACTGCAATAAAAGAGGACTGTTACAGAGAGCAGAGGTGGAAGAATGGTTTATTGAAGAAGTGTTTAAGAGTGCAGATGTTGGAGACTGGGGTGCAGAAGTACCGTTACAGAGAGCAGAGCTTGGAGACTGCGGTACAGAAAGACTGTTAAAGAGAGCAGAGGTAGAAGACTGGGGAGTAGAAGGACTGATGCAGAGAACAGATGTTGGAGACTGGGTTGCAGCAGGACTGTTGAATAAAGCAGAGGTTGTAGACTGAGTTGGAGAAGGACTGTTGCAGAGGGCAGATGTTGGAGACTGGAGTGTATAAGGATCTTTGCAGAGAGCAGAGGATGGAGACAGGGGTGCAGAAGGATGGTTGCAGAGAGCAGAAGTTGGATTCTAAGGTGCAGAAAAACAGTTACAGAGAGCAGATGTTGGAGACTGGGGTACATAAGGATCGTTGAAGAGAGTAGAAGTTGGAGACTGAGTTGCAGAAGAATCGTTGAAGAGAGCAGAGGTGGAGACTGAGCTGCAGAAGGATCATTACAGAGAGAAGAGGTGGGAGACTGCGGTGCAGAAGGACTGTTACAGAGAGCACAGGTTGGAGACTCGGGTGCAGAAGGAATGTTGCAGAAAGCTGAGGTTGAAGACTGGGGTGTAGAAGGACTGTTGCAGAGAGCAGAGGTTGGAGACTGAGATGTCGAAGGACTTTTACTCAGAGCAGACGTTGAAGACTGCGGTGAAGAATTATGATACAGAAAGCAGAGGTTTGACACTGGGGTGTAGAAGGACCGTTTCAGAGAGCAGAGGTTGCAGACTGGCGTGCGGAAGGAGTGTTTCAGAGAGTAGAGTTTGGAGACTGGGGTGCATAAGACCTGCTACAGAGAGCACAGTTTTGAGGCTGGGTTGCAGATGGATCTTACAGAGAGGAATGGTTGGTGACTGTAGTGCAGGACGAATGTTAGAGAGAGCAGTGATTGGAGAATGGGGGGCAGAAGGATTGTGCAGAGAGCAGAGGTTTCAGACTGAGGTGTAGAAGGACTGTAACAGAGAGCAGAGGTTGGTGACTGAAGTGAAGCAGGACTCTTACCGAGAGCAGAGTGTAATAACTGAAGTGCAGAAGGACTGTTACAGAAAGCAGAGGTTGGAAATTGGGGTACAGAGGGACCGTTACAGAGAGCAGAGGTTGGAAAATTGGGTGAAAAAGGACTGTTGTAGAGAGCAGAATTTGGAGACTAAGGTGCAGGACTTTTGAGGAGAGGAGACGTTGGAGACTAGGGTGCAGAAGGATCGTTGCAGAGAGAAGAGGTTGGAGACTGAGGTGCAAAAATACTGTTACAGAGAGCAGAGGTGGGAGACTGGGGTGCAGAAGGCGTGTTACGGAGAGCATAGTGTGGACAAGGGCTCCAGAAGGACTGTTACAGATCACAGAGTTTGGAGACTGGGTTGAAGCCTTCTTCAAGGATCTAACAAAGACCATATGTTGGGGACCTAGGTGCAGTAGGACTGTTACAGAGAGTAGAATTTGGGGGCTGAGGTGCAAAACGATCGTAGCAGAGAACAGCATTTTAAGACTGAGGTGCAGAAGGACTGTTGCAGAGACCACATATTGAAGACTGGGGTGCAGAAGGACTGTTGCAGAGAGCAGAGGTGGAGACTGGGGTGCAGAAGGCTTGTTATAGAGAATAGACTTTGGAGACTGGGGTCCAGAAGGCCTGTTATGGAGAGGAGAGTTGGGAGAAGTAATGCAGAAGGACTGTTAGAGAGGGCAGAGTTGGGAGACTTGGTTGCAGAAGAATCGTAGAGAGAGCAGACGTTGGAGACTGAGGTGTAGAATGATCGTTGCAGTGAGAAGAGTTTGGAGACTGGGGTGAAGAACGCCTGTTAAAGAGAGCAGAGGTTGAAGACTGGGGTTCAGAAGCACTGTTATAGAGAGCAGAGATAGGAGAGTGGGTGGCAGAAGTATTTTACAGAGAACAGAGTTTGGAGACTGAGGTGCAGGAGGACTGTTACAGAGAGCAGTTGTTGGAGACTGGGGTTCTAATGGATCGTGCAGAGAGAAGAGGTTTCAGGCTGAGGTGTAGATCGACAGTTACAGAGAAAAGAGGTTTGAGACTGAGGTACAGAAGGACTGTTACAGAGAGCAAATTTTGAAGACTGTGTTGCAGAAGGATCTTACATAGAGAAGAATTTGGAGACTGAGGTGCAGAAGGACTGTTACAGAGAGCAGATGTTGAAGTCTGGGGTGCAGATGGATTGTTGGAGAGAGCAAAATTTTCAGACTGAGGTGCAGAAGGACTTTTGCAGAGAGCAGATGTTGGAAACTGGGGTGCAGAAGGTTCGTTGAAGAGAGCAGATGTTGGAGACTGCAGTACAGAAAAACTGTTGCAGAGAGCAGAGGTTGGAGACTAGGGTACACAAGGAGTTTTTCAGAGAGCAGATGTTTTATTCTTTTGTTGAGAAGGACTGTTGTAGAGAGCAGAAGTTCGAGAATGGGTTGCAGAATGACTTTTTCATAGAGCAGAGGTTGGAGACTGAGGTTCTGAAGGACGGACAAAGAAAGCAGAGGTTGAAGACTGGCGTGCAAAAGGACCTTTACAGAGAGCAGAGTTTGGAGACTGCGGTACAGAAGGACTGTTACAGAGAGCAGAGTTCTGGGACTGGGGAGCAGAATGAGTGTTGCAAAGTACAGAGGTTGGAGACTTGGTTGCAGTAGGACCGTTGCAGAAAGCAGAGGTTGGAGACTGGCGTGGAGAAGGAATACTACAGAGAGTAGAGTTTGGAAACTGGGGTCAGAAGGATCTTTCAGAGAGCAGAGGTTGGAGACTGGGGTGCAGCAGGATCATTGCAGAGAGCAGAGTTTGGACACTGGGGTGCAGAAGAACTGTTGCAGAGAGCAGATGTTGGAGTCTGGGGTGCAAAAGGACTCTTTCAGAGAGCAGAGGTTTAAGGCTGAGGTACAGAAGGATCATTGCAGAGAGAAGAGTTGGAGACTTGGCTGCAGAATGACTGTTACACACAGCACACGTTGCAGACTGGGATGCAGAAGGAATTTTGCAGACAGCAGAGGTTGGGGACTTGGGTGAATAAGGACTGTCGCAGATGGCAGAGTTTGGATATGAGGTGAAGAAGGACTGTTACACAGAGCAGAGGTTGTAGACTCGGGTGCAGAAGGACTGATACAGAAAGTAGAGGTTGGAGACTGGGGTGCAGAAGGACCGTTACAGAGAGTAGTGGTTGGCGACTGCGGTAAGGAAGGACTGTTACAGAGAGTAGAGGTGGGCGACTGAGGTGCATAAGGAGTTTTGCAAAGAACAGAGTTTGGAGACTAAGGTGAAAAAGGACTGTTACAGAGGGCAGAGTTTTTAGACAAGGTTGCAGAAGGATCTTACAGAGAGCAGAGATTGTAGACCGAGCTGAAACAGGAGTGTTACAGAGAGCAGAGTTTGGAGACTGGGTTGCAGAAGTATTGTTATAGAGAACAGACTTTGGAGACTGGGGTGCAGAAGGCCTGTTATGGATAGGAGAGATGGGAGAAGGCGTGCAGAAGTACTGTTACAGAATGCAGAGTTTGGAGACTGGGTTGCAGAAGGAACATACAGACAGCAGTTGTTGGAGAGTGAGGTGCAGAGGGACTGTTACAGAGAGCAGAGTTTGAAGACTGGGGTGCAGAAGGACTGTTTGAGATACCGGAGGTTGGAGACTGGGGTGTAGAAGGACTGTTGCAGAAACCAGAAGTTGGAATCTGGGGTGCTGACGGACTGTTGAAGAGAGCAGATGTAGGAGACTGAGCTGCAGAAGGACTGTTACAAAGAGCAGAATTTTTGCGACTGGGGTGGAGAAGGACTGATACAGAGAGCAGAGTTTGGAGACTGGGGTTCAGAAGGCCTGTTACAGAGAGCAGACGTTGGAGACTGGGTTGCAGAAAGATGTTACATGGAGCAGAGTTTGGAGACTGAGGTGCAGTAGGACTGTTACGGAGAGCAGAGTTAGGAGACTCCGGTGCAGAAGGATCATTGGAGACAGCAGAGTTTCCAGAATGAGGTTCAGAAGGACTGTTGCAGAGATCAGATGTTGGAGACTTGAATGGAGAAGAACTGTTGCAGAGAGCAGATGTTGGAAATTGGGATTCAGAATGTTGGGATTCAGAAGGATCTTTGCAGATAGCAAAGGTTGACACTGGGGTGCTGAAGGACTGTTACATAGAGCAGAGTTTTAAGACTGAGGTGAAGAAGGACAGTTACAGAGAGGAGATGTGGGAGACAGGGGTGCAGGACTGATACAGAGCAGAAGTTGAAGACTGAGGTACAGAAGGACTGTTACACAGAGCAGAGGTTGGAGACTCTGGTGCAGAAGGATTATTGCAGGGAGCAGAGTTTTCAGACTGAGGTCAGAAGAACTATTGCTGAGAGCAGATGTTGGAGATTAGGGTGCACAAGGACTGTTGCAGCAAGCAGGGGTTGGAGAGTGGGGTGCAGAGTGATCGTTGCAGAGAGCAGAGGTTGGACACTGGGGTGCAGAAGGACTGATACAGAGAGCAGAGTTTGGAGACTGGGTTTCAGAAGGATCTTACATAGAGCAGAAGTTGGAGACTGAGGTGTAGAAGCACTGTTACAGAGAGTAGAGGTTGGAGACTCAGGTGCAGAAAGACCGTTGCAGAGAGCAGAGTTTGGAGACTGAGGTGCAGAAGGATTTTTACAGAGAGCAGAGGTTGGAGACTGGGGTCTAGGAGGACTGTAGCAGAGAGCGCAGGTTGGAGACTAAGGTGCAGAGGGACAGTTACACAGAGCAGAGTTTGGAGACTGGGGTGCAGAAGAACTGATACATAAAGCAGATGTTGGAGACTCGGGTGTATAGGTACCCTTAAGGAGAGCAGAGGTTGGAGAATGCAGTACAGAAGAACTGTTATAGACAACACAGGTTGGTGACTGGGGTGGAGAAGGACTGTTGTAGAGAGCAAATGTTGGAGACTGGGGTGCAAAAGGACTGTTGCAGAGAGCAGAGGATGGAGACTGGGGTGCAGAAAGACTGTTACAGAGGGCAGAGTTTTGAGACTGTGGTGCAAAACGACTGATACAGAAAGCAGAGTTTGGATACTGGGGTGCATAAGGAACCTTATGGAGAACAGCGGTTTGAGACTGTGGTACAGACGGACTGTTACAGAGAGCAGAGATTGGAGACTGGGGTGCAAAAGAACTAATGTAGATACCAGAGGTTGAAGACTGGGGTGCTGAAGGATAGTTGGGGAGAGTAGAGTATGGAGACTGGGGTGTAGAAGGACTGTTGCAGAGAGCAGAGTTTGGAGACTACGGTGTAGAAAAACATTTTCAGAGAGCAGACGTTGAAGACTGGGGTGCAGAAGGAACGTTGGTAGGAGCAGATTATGGAGACTGGGGTCTAGAAGTACTGTTGCAGAAAGCAGAGGTTGGAGACTGGGGTGTAGAAGGACTGTTTCAGAGAGCAGAGGTTGGAGACTGGGGTGCAGAAGGATTATTGCAGAGAGCAGAGTTTTAAGACTGAGGTACTGAAGAACTGTTGCAGAGAGCAGATGTTGGAGATTGGGGTTCAGATGAACTGTTGCAGGGAGCAGAGTTTTGAGACTAGGGTGCAGAAGGATCCTTGCAGAGAGCAGAGGTTGGAGACTGGCGTGCAGAAGGACGGTTGCAGAAAGCAGAGTTTGGAGACTGAGGTGAAGAAGGATTGTAAAGAGAGCTGAGGTTGGTTACTGGGGTGCAGAAAGAATGATACAGAAAGCAGAGGTTGGAGACTGGGGTGCAGAAGGACTGATGCAGAGAGCAGAGTTTGGAGACTGAGGTGGAGAGGGACTGTTGCAGAGAGCAGATTTTGGAAACTTGGGTGCAGATGGATCGGCGGTGCGAGCAGAGTATGGAGACTGGGGTGTAGAAGGACTGTTGCAGAGAACAAAGATTGGAGTCTGAGGTGCAGAAGGACCATTGCAGAAAGTAGAGGTTGGAGACTGAGTTTCAGAAGGATCCTACAGAAAGCAGAGTTTGGACACTGAGGTGCAAAAGGACTGTTGCATAGAGGAGACATTGGAGATTGGGGTGCAGAAGTACTTTTGCAGAGAAAAGAGGTTGGATTCTGAGGTGCAGAAAGACTGTTACAGAGAGCAGAGGTTGGAGGCTCGTGTGCAGAATGACTGATACATTATGCAGATTTTGGAGTCTTGGTTGCAGAAAGACTGTTACACACAGCAGAGGTTGGAGACTGCAGTACAGAAGGACTGTTACAGAGAGCAGAGGTTGAAGACTGGGGTGCAGATGAATTGTTGCAGAGAGGAGAGGTTGCATAGTGAGGTGCAGAAGGACTGTTACAGAGAGCAAAATATGGAAACTGTGGTGCAGAAGGACTGATACAGAAAGCCGAGGTTGGAGACTGGGGTGTAGAAGGACTGTTGCAGAGAGAAGAGTTTGGAGACTGGGTTGGAGAAGGACTGTTGCTGACAGCAGATGTTGGAGACTGGGGTGCAGAAGGAATGTTGCAGAGAGCAGAGATTGCAGAGTCAGGTGCAGACAGACTGTTACAGAGAGCAGAGTTTGGAGACTGGGGTAAAGAAGGACCCTTACAGAGAAAAGTGGTTGAAGACTGTGGTACAGAAGAACTGTTTTTGAGAATAAGGTTGGAGACTGTGGTGCAGAGAGACCATTGCAGAGAGCAGAGGTTGAAGACTGGGGTTCAACAGGAATGTTACAGATTGCAGAATTTGGAAACTGGGTACAGAAGGATCTTTTAGAGAGCAGAGTTTCGAGACTGGGTTGTAGAGAGACTGTTGCAGAGCAGACGTTGGAGACTGAGATGCAGAAGGATCGTTCCAGAGAGCAGATTATGGAGACTGGGGTATAAAAGGACTGTTACAGAGAGCAGAGATTGGAGACTGGGGTGTAGAAGAACTGTTGCAGAAAGCAGTTGTTGAATACTGAGGTGCAGAAGGACTATTTCAGAGAGCAGAGTTTGGAAACAGGGTTGCAGAAGGACTGATACAGAGAGCAGAGATTAAAGACTTGGTGCAGAAGGAATGTTACAGAGAGCAGAGGTTGGAGACTGGTGTGCAGAGGACCGATACCGAAAGCAGAGGTTAGATACTGGGGTCCAGAAAGACCGTTACAGAGAGCAGAGGTTGGAGACTGCAGTACAGAAGGTCTCTTACAGAGAGCAGATGATGCAGACTGTGGTGCAGAAGGACTGTTGCAGAGAACAGAAGTTGGAGACTGGGGTGCATAAGGACCGTTGCTGAGAGCAGAGGATAAAGACTAATGTGCAGGATTGTTACAGAGAGCATAGGTTGGAGACTGGGGTGCAGAAGGACTGTTACAGAGAGTATAGTTTGGAGACTTGGGTGCAGAAGGATCTTTCAAAGAGCTGAGTTTGGAAACTGGGGTGCATAAGGACCGTTGCTGAGAGCAGAGGTTAAAGACTGATGTTCAGAAAAATCATTGCAGAGAGCAGAGGTTGATGACTGCGGTGCGGAAAGCCTCATAAAGAGAGCAGAGTTTGGTACTGGGGAGCATTAAAACTGTTACAGAGAGCATAGTTTGAAGACTGGGTTGCAGAAGATAATTTCAGAGAGCAGAGTTTGGAGACTGAGGTGCAGAAGGATTTTTCAAAGAGCTGAGGTTAGGGACTGGGGTAGAGAAAAACTGTTGCTGAGAGCAGAGTTTGGAAAGTGGGGTGCATAAAAACCGTTGCTGAGAGCAGAGGTTAAAGACTGATGTTCAGAAAAATCATTGCAGAGAGCAGAGGTTGATGACTGTGGTGCAGAAGGCCTCTTACAGAGAGCAGAGTTTGGTACTGGGGAGCATTAAAACTGTTACAGAGAGCAAAGTTTGGAGACTGGGTTGCAGAAGATTCTTTCAGAGAGCAGAGTTTGGAGACTGAGGTGAAGAGGACTGTTAGAGAGAGCAGAGGTTGGAGAGTGGGGTGCAGAAGGACTGTTTAAGAGAGCAGAGGTTGGAGACTGGGGTATAGAAAAACTATTGAATAGAGCAGATGTTGGAGATTGGAGTGCAAAAAGACTGTTGCAGAGAGCAGATGTTGGAGACTGGGGTGTAGAAGGTCTGTTACAAAGTGCAGATATTTGAAACTGGGGTGCAAAAGGAACGTTGTATAGAGCAGAAGTTGAAGACTGAGGTTCAGAAAGATCATTGCAGAGAGCAGAGTTCAGAGAGTGAAGAGTTTGGAGACGGTGGTGCAAAACAACTGATACAGAAAGCAGAGGTTGGACACTGGGGTGCATGAGGACCCTTACAGAGAACAGAGGTTGGAGACCGTGGTACAGAAGGACTGTTACAGAGAGCCGAGGTTGCAGACTGGGGTGCAGAAGAACTGATGTAGAGAACAAAGGTTGGAGACTGGGTGCAGAAGGACTGATACAGAAAGCAGAGGTTGAAGACTGGGGTGAAGAAGGACTGTTACAGAGAGCAGAGGTTGGAGACAGTGGTTCAGAAGGATCTTACAGAAAGCAGAATTTGGAGACTGAGGTGCAGAAGGACTGTTGTAGAGATCAGAAGTTGGAGACTGGGGTGCAGTAGGATAATTGCAGAGAGCTGAAGTTAAAGACTGGGGTGCAGAAGGATCGTTCCAGAGAGCAGAGGTTGGAGACTTGCGTCCAGAAGTCCTGCTTAAGAGAGCATATTTGGAGACTGGCGTACAGAAAGCCTGTTACAGAGAGGATTGGATTGAGACTGGGGTGCAGAAGGACTTGTACAGAGAGCAGATTTTGAAGAAAGAGTTGCTGAAGAATCTTACAGAGAGCAGAGTTTGGAGACTAAGGTTCAGGTGGACTGTTACAGAGAGCAGTGGATGGAGACTTGGGTGCAGAAGGATCGTGGAGAGGAAAGGTTTCAGACTGAGGTGCAGAAGTACTGTTACAGAGAGCATAGGTTAGAGATTGAGGTATAGAAGGACTGTTACGGAGAGCAGAGTTTAAAGACTGAGGTTCAGAAAGATTGTTACAGAAAGCAGAGGTTGGAAATTGGGGTGCAGAAGGACCGTTATAGAGAGCAGAGGTTGGAGACTATGGTATAGAAGGACTGTTACAGAGATCAGAGGTTGGAGACTTGGGTACAGAAAGACTGTCACAGAAAGCACAGGTTGGAGACTGAGGTGAAGAAGGATAGACACAGAGAGCAAAGGTTGGATACTGGGGTTCAGAAGGACTGATACAGAAAGCAGAGGTTGGAGACTGGGGTGCAGAAGGACCGTTACAAAGAGCAGAGTTTGGTGAAGGCGGTACCGAAGGACTGTTACAGAGAGCAGATATTGGAAACTGGGGAGCAGAAGGACTGTCGCAGAGGACAGAGTTTGGAGACTGGGATGCCGCAGGACCCTTGTAGAAAGCAGAGGTTGGCGACTAGGGTGGAGAAGGAATGTTAGAAACAGCAGAGTTTGGAAACTGGAGTGCAGAAAGATTTTACAGAGAGCAGAGTTTGAAGACTGTGGTGCAGAACGACTGTTGCAGAGAGCAGACGTTGGAGACTGGGGGTCCAGAAAGATCGTTGCAGAGAGCATAGTTTGCAGACTGGGGTGCAGAAGGCTGTTGCAGAGAGCAGAAGTTTGAGACTGAGGTGCAGAAGGAATGTTACAGAGAGGCAGATGTTAAAGACTGGGGTTCAGATGGATCTTACGGAGAGCAGATGATGGACACTGAGGTTCAGAAGGATTGTAACAGACAGCAGAGGTAGGAGACTAAGATGAAGGAGGTTCGTTTCAGACAACAGAGTTTTTAGACTGTGGTGCAGAAGGACTGTTGCAGAGACCAGATGTTGAAGACTGGGGTGTAGAAGGACTGTTGCAGAGAGCAGATGTTGGAGACTTGGGTGCAGAAGGACCGTTGCAGAGAACAGAGTTTGCAGACTGAAGTGCAGAAAATTGTTACAGAGAGCAGAATTTGGAGACTGGTGTGTAGAAGGACTTTGTCACCATGCAGATGTTGGAGACTGAATTGCAGAAGGACTGTTGCAGAGAGCAGAGGTTGGAGACTGGGGTGCAGAAGGACCGTTGCAGTGAGCAGAGGTTGGAGACTAAGGTGTAGAAGGACACATAGACCAGAAGTTAGAGACTGGGCTGCAGAAGGACTGAAACAGAAAGCAGATACTATGGTATGGGCTGCAGAAAGAACGTTACAGAGAGTAGAGTTTGAAGAATGCAGTACAGAAGGACCGTTGCAGAGAAAATAATTTAGAGGCTGAAGTGCAGAAGGACTGTTGCAGAGAGCAGAGGTTGGAAACTGAGGTGCAGAAGTCCTGTTACATAGAACAGAGGTTGGAGACTGGGTTGCAGAAGGATCGTTGCAAATAGCAGAGCTTGGAGACAGGGGTGAAGAAGGTTCTTACAGAGAGCAGAAGTTAGAGACTGAGGTGCAGAAGGACTGTTGAAGAGATCAGATATTGGAGACTGGGGTGCAGTAGGATCATTGCAGAAAGAAGAATTTGGAGATTGGGATGCAGAAGGATCATTGCAGAGAGCAGAGTTTGGAGAGTGGGGTGCAGAAGGCCTGCTACAGAGAGCAGAGTATTGTGACTGGCGTGCAAACGACCTGTTACAGAGAGGAGAGGTTGGAGACTGGGTTGCTGAAGGATCTTACAGAGAGCAGATGTTAGAGACTGATGTGCAGGTGTACTGTTACAGAGAGCAGTGGTTGGAGACTGGGGTGCAGAAGAACTGTTACAGGGAGCAGAGGTTGGAGACTGAGGTGTAGAAAGACTGTTACAGGAAGCAGAGTTTGAAAATTGGCGTGCAGAAAGACTGTTAAAGAGAGCAGAGTTTGGAGACTGCGGTTTAGGACTGTTACCGAGAGCAGAGGTTGGAGACTGGGATGCAGAAGGACTCA
Organism: Ictidomys tridecemlineatus; assembly: GCF_052094955.1. Classification (NCBI taxonomy): domain Eukaryota; kingdom Metazoa; phylum Chordata; class Mammalia; order Rodentia; family Sciuridae; genus Ictidomys; species Ictidomys tridecemlineatus. Next base: position 106,518 of record NW_027526153.1, read on the forward strand.
TACAGAGAGCAAAAGTTGGAGACTGGGGTGCAGAAGGACTGTTACAGAGAGCAGAGGTTGAAGACTGAGTTGCAGAAGGACAGTTACAGAGAGTACAGTTTGGAGACTGATGTGCAGAAGAAATGTTGCAGAGAGCAGAGTTTGGAGACTTGGGTGCATAAGGACTGATGCAAAGAGGAGAGTTTGGAGACTGTGGTGCAGAAGGACTGATACAGAGAACAGAGGTTAGATACTGGGGTGCAGAAAGATCGTTGCAGAGAGCAGAGGTTGGAAACTATGGTGCAGAAGGATGGTTACACAGAGCAGAGTTTGGTCCTGGGGTGTAAAAAGACTGCTACAGAGAACAGAGGTTGGAGACTGAGGTGCAAAAGGACTGATACAGAGAGCAGAGGTTGGAGACTGTGGTGCAGAAGAACTGATACACAAAGCAGAGGTTGGAGACTGGGGTTCAGAAGGACCGTTAGAGGGAGCAGAGTTTGGAGACTGCAGTAGAGATGGACTTTTACAGAGAGCAAAGTTTGGAGAAAGGGGTGGAGAAGGACTGTTGCAGAGAACAGAGGGTGGAGACTGGGGTGCAGAAAAACCATTGCAGAGAAAAGAATTTGGAGACTGAGGTGCAGAATGTTTGTTACAGAGAGCAGAGGTTGAAGACTGGGGTCCAGAAGGATTTTTGGAGAAAGCAGAGTTAAGAGACTGAGGTGAAGAAGGATCGTTGCAGAGAGAAGAGGTTAGAGACTGTGGTGAAGAAGGCCTGTTACAGAGAGAAGAGATTGGAGACTGTGGTGCAGAAGGGCTGTTACAGAGAGCAGAGTTTGGTGACTGGGGTGCAGTAGGAATATTACAGATAGCACAATTTCGAGACTGTGTTTCACAAAGATCATACAGAGAGCATTTTGGAGACTGAGATTCAGAAGGACTATTACAGAGAGCAAAAGTTGGAAACTGGGGTGCAGAAGGATTGTGGCAGAGAGCAGAGTTTTCAGACTTAGGTGCAGAAGGACTGTTGCAGAGAGCAAATGTTGGAATCTGAGGTGCAGAAGGACTGTTGCAAAGAGCAGAGTTTTGAGACCGGATTGCATAAGGATCGTTGCAGAGAGCACAGGTTGTAGACTGGGGTGAAGAAGGCCTGTTACAGAGAGTAGAGGTTGAAGACTGGGGTGCAGAAGGCCTGTTACAGAGAGCAGAGTTTGGAGACTGGGGTGCAAAAGTACTGTTACAGAGAGCAGATGTTGGAGACTGTTGTGCTGAAGGACTGTTGCAGAGAGCAGGCTTTGGAGACTTGGTTTCAGATTGGTCTTAAAGAGAGCAGAATTTTGAGACTGAAGTGCAGAAGGACTGTTGCAGAGATCAGAGGTTGGAGACTCGGATGTAGTAGGATCATTGCAGAGAGCAGTGGTTGGAGACTTGGGTACAGAAGGATCCTTGGAGAGAGCATATTTTGAAGACTGGGGTGCAGAAGGCCTGCTACAGAGAGCAGAGTTTGGAGACTGAGGTGCAGAAGAACTGTTGCAAAGAGCAGAGGTTGGAGAGTCAGATGCAGAAATATTGTTACACAAAGCAGAGGTAGGAAACTAGTTTGCAAAACGACTGATTTGTAAAGCATAGGTTGGAGAATGGGGTTCAGAAGGCCTGTTACAGAGAGCAGCGGTTGGAGACTGAAGTTCTGAAGGTTCATTACAGAGAACAGAGGTTGGAGACTGAGGTGCAGTAGGACTGTTACAGAGAGGAGCGGTTGGAGACTGGGTGCAGAAATATTCTTACATAGAGCAGAGAATGGAGACTAGGCTGCAGAAGGAGTGTTACAGAGAACAGAGCATGGAGACTGGGGTGCAGAAGGAGCATTACAGAGAGCAGAGTTTGTAGATTGGTGACCAGAAAACTGTTACAGAGAGCAGAGGTTGGAGAATGGGGTGCAGAAGGTCTGTTACAGAGAGCAGAGTTTGGAGACTGAGGTAAAAAAAAATTTTTACAGAGAGCAGAGTTTTGACACTGATGTGCAGAAAGTGTGTAACAGACAGCAGAGCTTGAAGACTGGGGTGCAGAAGGACTGTTGCAGAGAGCAGAGGTTGGAGACTTAGGTGCAGAAAAATCGCTACAGAGAGCAGAGGTTGCAGACTGGTGTGCAGAAGAAATGTTGCAGAGAGCAGAGGTTTGAGACTGGGGTGAAGAAGGACTGTAGCGGAGAGCAGAGGTTGGAGACTGGGGTGCAGAAGGACTGTTGCAGAGAGCAGATGTTGGTGACTGTGATGCAGAAGGATCGTTGCAGAGAGCAGAGTTTGGAGATTGGGGTGTAGAAGGACTGTTGCAGAGAGAAGAGTTCCGAGACTGGGGTGCAGAAGGACTTTTGCATAGAGCAGAAGTTGGAGAATGAGGTGCAGAAGGACTGTTATAGAGAGCAGAGTTTGGAGACCGGGGTGAAGAAGGATCTTACAGAGAGAAGAGGTTGGAGACTGGGGTGCAGAAGAACTGTTGCAAAGAGTAGAGGTTGGAGAGTGACGTGCAGAAGTACTGTTACAGAGAGCAGAGTTTGGAGACTGGGGTGCAGAATAACTTATATGGAAAGTAGAGTTTGGAGACTGGGGTGCAGAAGGAACGTTACAGACAGCAGAGGTTTGAGACTGCGGTACAGAAGAACTGTTACAGAGAGCAGAGTTTGGAGCCTGGGGTGCAGAAGGACTGTTGCAGAGAACAAAGTTTGGATACTGGGGTGCAGAAGGACCGTAGCAGAGAGCAGAGTTTTGAGACTGAGGTGCAGAAGAACTGTTATAGAGAGCAGAGGGTGGAGACGGAGGTGCAGAAGGACTGTTGCAGAGAACAGAGGTTGGAGACTGGTGTGCAGAAAGATTGTTACAGATAGAAGAGAATTGAGACTGAGGTGCAGAAGTATTGTTATAGAGAGCAGAGATTGGAGACTGAAGTGCAGAAGGACTCTTAAAGAGAGCAGAGGTTGGAGACTGGGGTGCAGAAGGAGCATTGCGGAGAGCAGAGGTTGGATTCTGAGGGGCAGAAAGATCATTGCAGAGAGCAGAGGTTTCAGACTGTGGTGCAGATAGATCGTTACAGAGCAGAGGTTGAAGACTGGGGTGAATAAGAACAGTTACAAAGAGCACAGATTGAGACTTGGGTGCAGAAGAAATGTTGCAGAGAGCAGAAGTTGGAGACTGTGGTGCAGAAGTACTCTTACTGAGAGCAGACATTGGAGACTGGGGTTCAGAAGAACTGATACAGAAAGCTGAAATTGGAGACTGGGGTGCAGAAGGACCGTTACAGAGAGTAGAGTTTTGAGACTGTGGTACAGAAGGACTGTTACAGAGAGCAGAGTTAGGATACTGGTGTGCAAAAGGACTGATCCAGAAAGAATAGGTTGGAGAATGGGTTTAAGAAGGCCTGTTACAGAGAGCAGCGGTTGGAGACTGAGGTTCTGAAGGTTCATTACAGAGAGCAGAGTTGGACAATGAGGTGCATAAGAACTGTTACATAGAGGAGCGGTTGGAAACTGGGGTGCAGAATGATTCTTACAGAGAGCAGAGAAAGGAGACTTGGGTGCAGAAGGACAGTTGCAGAGAGCAGAGGATGGAGACTAAGGTGAAGAAGGATTGTTGCAGTGAGAAGAGGTTGGAAACTGGGTTGTAGAAGGTCTGTTACAGAGTGCCGAGTTTGGAGAGTGGGGTGCAGAAGGTTTGTTACAGAGAACAGTGGTTGGAGACTAAGGTGCAGAAGGATCGTTTCAGAGAGCAGAGGTTGGAGACTGGGGTGCAGAAGGACCGTTACAGATTGCAGAACTTAGAGATTGAGGTGTAGAAGGATCTTGCAGAGAGCAGAGGTTGAAGACTGAGGTGCAGAAGGATAGCTACAGAAAGCAGAGTTTGGAGACTGGGGTGCAGAAGAAATTTTGCAGAGAGCAGAGTTATGAGACTGGGGTGAAGAAGGACTGAAGCAGAGAGCAGATGTTGTAGACTGGGGTGCAGAAGAACTGTTGCAGAGAGAAGACATTAGAGACGGGGATGCAAAAGGATCCTTGCAGAGAGCAGAGTTTGGAGACTGCGTTGCAGGAGACCTGTAACAGAGAGCAGATGTTGGGGACTGGGGTGCAGAGAGATTGTTACAGATAGCACAGTTTGGAGACTGTTGTTTAGAAGATTTGTTGCAGAGAGCAGAAATTTCAGACTGAGGCTTAGAAGGACTGTTACAGTGAGCAGAGTTTGGAAATTGGGGTGCAGAAGGACCGTTATAGAGAGAAGAGGTTGGAGACTGCCATACAGAAGAACTGTTAGAGAGAGCAGAGTTTGGAAACTGGGGTGCAGAAGGACCGTTGCAGAGAGCAGATGTGGGAGACTGGAATGCAGAAGAAATATTGCAGAGAGCAGAGGTTGGAGACTGGGGTGCATAAGGACTGTAGCAGAGTGCAGAGGTTGGAAACTGTGGGTAGAAGACCTCTTTCAGAGAGCAGACGTTTGAGACTGGGATGCAGAAAGATCGTTGCAGAGAGCAGATGTTTGATACTGGGGTATAATAAGACGTTTGCAGAGAGCAGAGGTTGGAGACTGGGGTGCAGACGGACTGTTGCAGAGAGCAGAGGTTGGAGACTGTGATGCAGAAGGAAAGTTACAGACAGCAGAGGTTGGAGACTGAGGTGCAGAAGGACTGTTACAGACAGCAGAGGTTTTAGACTGGGGTGCAGAATAACTAATATGGAAAGTAGAGTTTGGAGACTGGGGTGTAAAAGGACTGTTACAGAGAGCAGAGTTTGTAGCCTGGGGTGCAGAAGGACAGCTGCAGAGAACAGAGGTTGGATACTAGGGTGCACAAGGGCCGTTGCAGAGAGATGAGGTAGGAGACTGAGGTGCAGAATGACTGTTACAAAGAGCAAAGTTTGGATAACGGTGCGCAGAAGGATCTTACAGAGAGCAGACGTTGGAGACTGGGATGCAGAAAAATCGTTGCAGAGAGCAGAGGTTGAAGACTGAGGTGCAGAAGTATCGCTACAGATGGCAGATTCTGGAGACCGGGGTGCAGTAGGATAGTTTCAGAGAGCACAGTTTGGAGACTGGGGTGCAGAAGAAATGTTGCGGAGAGCAGAGTTTGGAGACTGGGGTGCAGAAGGACTTAGCAGAGAGAAGATGTTGGAGACTGGGGTGTAGAAGGACTGTTGCAGAGAGCAGACGTTGGAGACTGGGATGCAGAAAGATTGTTGCATAGAGCAGATGTTAGATATTGGGCTATAATAAGACGTTTGCAGAGAGCAGAGGTTGTAGACTGGGGTGCAGATGGACTGTTGAAGAGAGCAGATGTTGGAGACTGTGGTGCAGAAGGAATGGTACAGACAGCAGAGGTTTTATACTTAGGTGCAGAATAATTGATACGGAACGTAGAGTTTGGAGACTGGGGTGCAGAAGGACTGTTACAGAGAGCAGAGTTTGTAGCCTGGGGTGCAGAAGGACAGCTGCAGAGAACAGAGGTTGGATACTGAGGTGCACAAGGGCCGTTGCAGAGAGATGAGGTTGGACACTGACGTGCAGAATGACTGTTACAGAGAGCAAAGTATGGAGAACGAGGTGGAGAAGGATCTTACAGAGAGCAGACGTTAGAGACTTGGATGCAGAAGGATCGTTGCAGAGAGCAGAGGTTGGAGACTGGGGTTCAGAAGGACTGTTGCAGAGAACAGGGTTTGGCGACTGACGTGCAGAAGGACCGTTGAAGATAGAAGAGGTTGGAGACTGGGGTGCAGAAGGACTGTTGTTGAGAGCAGACGTAGGAGACTGGGGTGCAGAAAAATTGTTGCAGAGAGCAAAGATTGGAGACTGGGGTTCACGACTGGTAAGAAAGCAGAGGATGGAGACCGGTGTTTCGAAGGACCATTACAGAGAGCAGAGTTTGGAGACTGCAGTGCAGAAGAACTGTTACTGAGTGTAGAGTTTGGACACTGGGGTAAAGAAGCATATTACAGCGAGCAGAGGTTGGAGACTAGGGTGAAGAAGGACTTTTGCAGAGAGCAGAATTTGGAAACTGGGGTGCAGAAGGATTGTTGCAGAGAACAGAGGTTGGATACTGAGGTGCAGAAGGACTGTTGCATAGAGCAGAAGTTGGAGATTTGGGTGTAAAAGGACTATTGCAGAGAGCAGAGGTTGGAGACAGGGGGTTCAGAAGGAATGATACAGAAAGACGAGTTTGGAGACTGTGGCACAGGAGGTTCATTACAGAGAGCAGAGTTTGGATTCTGCAGTACAGAAGGACTGTTACAGAGAGCAGAGTTTGGAGACTGGGATTCAGAAAGACTGTTGCAGAGATTAGATGATGAAGACTGGGATTAAGTAGGACTGTAGCAGACAGCAGACGTTGGAGACTGTGGTGCAGAAGGACTGATACAGAAAGCAGTGTTTGGAGACTGGGGTGCAGAAGGACGGTTACAGGGAGCAGAGTTTGGAGACTGCAGTAAAGAAGGACTTTTACAGAGAGCAGAGTTCGGAGACGGGGTTTCAGAAGGATCTTACAGAGAGCAGAGTTTGGAGACTCGGGTGCAGAAGGACGGTTGCAGAGAGCAGCCGTTGGGAACTGGGGTGCAGAACGAACCTTCCAGAGAGCAGAGGTTGGCAACTGGGGTGCAGAAGGACTGTTGCAGAGAGCAGAGGTTGGAAACTGAGGTGCAGAAGGGCTGCTACAGGGAGCAGAGTTTCGAGACTGGAATGCAGAAAGACTGTTGCAGTAAGCAGAGGTTGGAGACTGGGTTGGAGAAGGAATGTTACAGAGAGCAGAGTTTGTAAACTGGGGTGTGCAAAGACCGCTACATAGAGCAGAGTTTGGAGACTGCAGTACAGAAGGACTGTTACACAGAGCAGACGTTGGAGACTGTGGGACAGAAGGACTGTTGCAGAGCAGATGTTGGATACTGGGGTGCAGAAGGACTGTCGTAGAGAGCAGAGGTTGGAGAGTGTGGTGCAGAAGGACTGATATAGAAAGCAGAGTTTGGAGACTGGGATGCAGAAAGACCATTACAGAGAGCAGAGGTTAGAGACTACAGTACATAAGAACTGTTGTAGAGAACATGTTTGGAGACTGGGGTGCATAGGGACCATTGCAGAGGGCAGACGTTGGAGACTGCAGTGCAGAAGGAATGTTACAGAGAGAAGAGTGTGGGGACTGGGGTGCAGAAGAATCTTATAGAGAGGAATGTTTGAAGACTGGGGTGCAGAACGATTGTTGCAGAGAGCAGAAGTTGGAGATTGGGGTGCAGAAGGACTGTTTCAGAGAGCAGTTGTTGAAGACTGAGGTGCAGAAAACCTGTTACAGAGAGCAGTTTTTGGAGACTGGGGTGCAGTAGGACTAATACTGAGAGCAGAGTTTGGTGACTGGGGACCAGAACGATCTTATAGAGAGGAAATTTTTGAGACTGGGGTGCAGAAGGATTGTTGCAGAGAGCAGATTTTGGAGACTGGGGTGCAGAAGGATCGTTGCAGAGAGTAGATTATTGAGACTGTGGTATTGAAGGACTGTTCTAGAGAGCAGACGTTGGAGACTGGGGTGAAGAAGGACTGTTGCAGAGAACAGTTGTTGAAGACTGAGGTGTAGAAAAACTGTTACAGAGAGCAGTGTTTAGAGACTAAGGTGCAGGAGGACTATCGCAGAGAGGAGAGGTTGGAGACTTTGTGCTGAAGGACTGTGCAGAGTGCAGTGTTTGGAGACTTGGGTGCAGAAAGACTTTTACAGAGAATAGAGTTTAGAGACTGTTGTACAGAAGGACTGTTAAAGAGAGCAGAGGTTTAAGACAGTTGTGCACAAGGATCCTACAGAGAGCAGATGTTGGAGATTGGGGTGCAATAGGACTGATGCAGACAGCAGAGGTTGGAGAATGGGGTGCAGAAGGGTTGTTGCAGAGAGAAGATGTTAGATACTGAGTTGCAAAAGGCCTGTTACACAAAGCAGAGCATGGAGACTGGGGAGCAGATGACGTGTAACATACAGCAGAGTTTGGAGACTGAGTGGCATAAGGATCTTAAAGAGAGCAGAGGTTGGTGACTGAGGTGCCAAAGAACTGTCAGAGAAAGCAGAGGTTGGAGACTCGGGTTCAGAAGGATCCTTTCAGAGGGCAGAGTTTTCAGAATGAGGTTTAGAAAAACTGTTGCAGAGAGCAGATGTAGGAGACTGGGGTGCAGAAGATCTGTTGCAGAGAGCAGAGGTTGGAGACTTGGGTGTAGAAGGATCATTGCAGAGAACATAGGGTGCAGACTGGGGTGCTGAAGGAGTGTTACAAACAGCAGAATTTTGAGACTGGCGTGAAGAAGGAGTGTTATAGAAAGCAGAGTTTTTAGACTGGTTTTTAGAAGGATGTTACAGAGAGCAGAGCTCGGCGACTGAGGTGCAGAAGGACTGTTACAGAGAGTAGATGTTGAAGACTGAGGTGCAGAAAGACCTTTGCAAAGAGAAGAGGTTGAAGGCTGAGGTGCAGAAGGACTGTTGCAGAGTGCAGAGGTTGGAGACTTGGGTGTAGGACTGTTGCAGAGAGCAGAAGTTGGAGTTTGGGGTTCCAAAAACTGTTGCAGCGAGCAGATGTTAGAGACTGAGGTGCAAAAGGACTGTTACAGAGCACAGGTTGGAGACTGAGTGCAGAAGGACTGATAGAGAAAGCAGAGGTTTGAGAGTGGGGTGCAGAAGGACCGTTACAGAGAAAAGAGTTTGGAAACTGCAGTACAAAAGTACTGTTACAGAGAGTATAGGTTGGAGACTGGGGTGTAGAAGGACTGTTGCAGAGAGCAGAGATTTGAGACTGGTGTGCAGTAGGATAATTGCAGATTGCAGAGGTTGCAGACTGTGGTGGAGAAGGACTGTTACAGATTAGAGTTTGGAGACTGTTGTGCAGAAGGACTGACACAGAAAGCACAGGTTGGAAACTCGGGTGTAGAAATACCCTTAAAGGAAACAGAGGTTGGATACTGCGGAACAGATAGTCTGTTACAGAGAGCATTGTTTGGAGACTGGGGTGCAGAAGAAGTGTTGTAGAGAACAGAGGTACAAGACTGGGGTGCAGAAGGATCGTTGCATAGACCATAGGTTGGAGACTGGGGTGCAGAAGGACTGATACAGAAAGCAGAGTTCGTTTTCCTCTTTGATTATTTCCCCCTTTTTACTGTCCTACCTCCCACTGTTGGTTTTCATTGTTGTTTTCCATTTCCTCTTCCTGTAGTGTTTTGCCAAGGATTTTTTGAAGAGATGGTTTTCTAGCTGCAAATTCTTTTAACTTTTGTTTATCATGGAATGTTGTAATTTCATCTTCCATCCTGAAGCTTAATTTCACCGGATACACGATTCTTGGTTGGAACCCATTTTCTTTTAGCGTTTGAAATACGTTATTCCAGGATCTTCTAGCTTTTAGAGTCTGTGTTGAGAGATGAGCTGTTATTCTGATTGGTTTACCCCTAAATGTAATCTGCTTCCTTTCTCTTGTAGCTTTTAAAATTCTCTCCTTATTCTGTATGTTGGACATCTTCATTATAATGTGTCTAGGTGTGGATCTCTTATGATTTTGCACATTCGGCGTCCTGTATTCTTCTAGGATTTGGGGTTCTGTCTCATTCTTCAAGTCTGGGAAGTTTTCTCGTATTATTTCACTGAATAAATTGTTTATTCCTTTGGTTTGGAGCTCTGTGCCTTCCTGTATCCCAATGACTCTTAAGTTTGGTCTTTTGATATTATCCCATATTTCTTGGATGTTCTGCTCATGGTTTCTTAGCAGACTTGCTGAAATGTCTATGTTCTTTTCAAGTTGAAATACTCTGTCTTCATTGTCTGATGTTCTATCTTCTAAGTGATCCACTCTGCTGGTAGTATTCTCAATTGAGTTTTTAAGTTTGTTTATTGCTTCCTGCATTTCTAGGATTTCTATTTGTTTGTTTTTTATTTCCTTTATCTCCCTGTGAAATTGATCTTTTACTTCCTGGATTTGTTTTTTTAGTTCCTTGTCAATGTGATTTTTCATTGTCTGATTTTGCTGTCTCATGTCTTCCTTGAGACTCCAGATCATCTGAAGCATGTATATCCGGACCTCTCTGTCTGACATTCCATCTGTTGCAGCTATTACCTCTTCTAGAGTTGAGTTGACCTGCATTGCCTGTGGTCCTTTCTTTCCTTGTCTTTTCATACTGCTGGCGTTTCTTTCTGCTTGGTGAAACTGTTGTGTTTTTGAAATTTTTCCTCTATTTATTTATATTGCTCTTGTATAGTTGAAAAGTCTCCCTTGCAGGACAGGTGGTGGCTGTGATCCTCCACCAATTGGTGCAATCCATCTACCATGCTGGCGGGCCCTAGGTCTGCTCTGCTGGCCGGTCGAAGTTCCACCTACCCAGCAGGCACGAGGGGCACCTCTGTCTCTCCGCAGGTTGCTGGGCCTAACCTCCCGATGGGTCCCCGGTACGCCTACCTTGCAGGCACTGGGGGTGGGGCTGGCTTCTACCCACAACAAGCCACTGGGCCTGATCTGCCGGTGGTCACAGTCCCGCCTACCTTGCAGGAACTGGGGGAGGGGACGGTCCTGCCCCTCAGCAGGCCGCTAGGCCTGATCTGTTGGTGGTCACAGGTTTAGCAGCATTAATAAACAAATATGGCTGGAAGAACAAACCATATCTCAATAATAACCCTAAATGTTAATGGCTTAAACTCACCAATTAAGAGACACAGGCTAGTTGAATGGATCACAAAACAAGACCCAACAATATGCTGCCTACAGGAGACGCATTTGATAGGAAAGGATATACATAGACTGAAGGTGAAAGGTTGGGAAAAATCATATCACTCATATGGACTGCGGAAACAAGCAGGAGTGTCCATACTCATATCAAATAAAATAGATTTCAAACCAAAGTTAATCAAAAGGGATAAAGAAGTACACTACATACTGCTCAAGGGAACCATACACCAACAAGACATAACAATCATAAATATATATGCCCCAAACAACGGTGCTGCTGTGTTCATCAAGCAAACTCTTCTCAAGTTCAAGAGTCTAATAGACCACCATACAATAATCATGGGAGACTTCAACACACCTCTCTCACCACTGGACAGATCTTCCAAACAAAAGTTGAATAAGGAAACTATAGAACTCAATAACACAATTAACAACCTAGACTTAATTGACATATATAGAATATACCACCCAACATCAAGCAGCTACACTTTTTTCTCAGCAGCACATGGATCCTTCTCAAAAATAGATCATATATTATGTCACAGGGCAACTCTTAGACAATATAAAGGAGCGGAGATAATACCATACATCTTATCTGATCATAAAGGAATGAAACTAAAAATCAACGATAAAAGAAGCAAGGAAAAATCATGCATCACTTGGAGAATGAACAATAGGTTACTGAATGATCAATGGGTTTTAGAAGACATCAAGGAGGAAATTAAAAAATTTTTAGAGTTTAATGAAAACACAGACACAACATATCGGAATCTATGGGACACATTGAAAGCAGGTCTAAGAGGAAAATTCATTGCTTGGAGTACATTCCTTAAAAAAAGAAAAAAACAACAAATAAATGATCTCATACTTTATCTCAAAATCCTAGAAAAAGAAGAGCAAAACAACAGCAAAAGAAGTAGAAGGCAAGAAATAATTAAATCAGAGATGAAATTAATGAAATCGAAACAAAAGAAACAATTGAAAAAATTGACAAAACGAAAAGTTGGTTCTTTGAAAAGATAAATAAAATTGACAGACCCTTAGCCATGCTAGCGAAGAGAAGAAGAGAGAGAACTCAAATTACTAGCATACGGGTTGAAAAAGGCAAGATCACGACAGACACTTCAGAAATACAGAAGATAATCAGAAATTATTTTTGAATCATTATACTGCAACAAAATAGAAGATAGTGAAGGCATCGATACATTTCTTAAGTCATATAATCTGCCCAGAATGAGTCAGGAGGATATAGACAACCTAAACAGACCAATATCAATTGAGAAAATAGAAGAAAGCATCAAAAGATTAAGGTTAGCGTTAACAGGATCGTTGCAGAGAGAAGAGGGTGGAGACTGGGGTGCCAAAGGACTGTTGCAGAGGGCAGAGGTTGGAGATTGGGGTGCCGAAGGACTGTTGAAGAGAGCAGACGTTGGAGACTGAGGTGCAGAAGGACTGTTACAGAGAGCAGAGGTTGGAGACTTGAGTGCAGAAGGACTGATAGAGAAAGCAAAGGTTGGAGAGTGGGGTGCAGAAGAACCATTACAGAGAGAAGAGTTTGTAATCTGCCTGACAAAAGGACTGTTACAGAGAGCAGAGGTTAAAGACTGGGTTGCAGAAGTCCTGTTACAGAGAGCAGAGTTTGGAGACTGTTGTGCAGAAGGACTGTTAGAGAGTGCAGAGATTAAAAACTGGATTGTAGAAGGATACTACAGAGAGCAGAGTTGGGAGAATGAGGTGCAGAAGGACTGTTACAGAGAGCAGAATTAGGAGACTTGCGTGCAGAAGGGTGGTTTCAGGGAGCAGAGTTTTCAGACTGAGGTTCAAAAGGACTGTTGAAGAGAGCAGATGTTCAAGACTGGGGTGCAGAAGAACTGTTGCAGAGAGGAGAGTTTAGAGACTGGGGTGCAGAAGTACTGTTATAGAGAGCAGAGGTTGGAGACTGGGTTGCTGAAGGATCTTACAGAGAGCAGAGGTTGGAGACTGGTGTGAAGGTGGACTGTTACAGAGAGCAGTGGTTTGAGACTGGGGTGCAGAAGAATCGTGCAGAGAGCAGAGGTTTCAGACTGAGGTCCAGAAAGACGGTTACAAAGAGCAGACGTTGGAGACTGAGGTGTAGAAGGACTGTTACACAGAGAAGAGTTTGGAGACTCAGGTGCAGAAGGACAGTTACAGGATGCAGAGTTTGGAAATTGGGGTGCAGAAGGACTGTTACCGAGAGCAGAGGTTGATGACTGGGGTGCAGAAGGATTCTTACATACAGCACAGGTTGGAGACTGAGGTGAACACTGATAGATACAGAGAACAGAGGTTAGAGACGTGGGTTCAGACAGACTGATACAAAAAGCAGAGGTTGGAGACGAGTGTGGAAGGACCCTTACAAAGAGCACAGGTTGGAGACTGCGGTACAGAAGAACTGTAACAGAGAGCAGATCTTGGAGTCTGGAGAGCAGAAGTACTGTTTCAGAGGACAGAGGTTGGAGACTGGGGTGGAGAAATAATGTTACAAAGAGCAGAGTCTGGAAACTGGAGTGCAGAAGGATATTATAGAGACTGGGGTCCAGAAAGATCATTGCAGAGAGCCGAGTTTGGAGACTGGGGTGCAGAAGTACTGTTGCAGAGAGCAGATGTTGGAGACTGGGGTGCAGAAAAACTGTTACATAGAGCAGAGGTTGGAGACCGAGGTGCAGAAGTACTGTTACAGTGATCAGAGATTGATGACTGGGGTGAAGAAGTACAGTTACAGAAAGCAAAGGTTGGAGACCGGGGTTCAGATGGATCTTATAGAGAGCAGAGTTTGAACACTGGGGTGCAAAGGACTGTTGCAGAGAGCAGATGTTGGAGACTGGGGTCAAGAAGAATTGTGGAAGAGAGAAGAGGTTGGAGACTGGGGTGCAGAAGTCCTCTTACAGAGAGAAGAGTTTAAAGACTGTTGTGCACAACGACTGTTACAGAGTGCAGAGTTAAAAGACTTGGCTGCAGAAGGGTCTTACAGAGAGCAGAGTTTGGAAACTGAGGTGTAGAACGACTGTTACAGAGAGCAGAGGTAGGAGACTTGGGTGCAGAAAGGTAGTTGCAGAGAGCAGAGTTTTCACACTGAGGTGCAGAACTGTTGCAGAGAGCAGATGTTAAAGACTGGGCTGCAGAAGGACTGTTGCAGAGTGCAGATGTTGGTAACTAGGGTGCAGAAGGACTGTTGTAGAGAACAGACGTTGTAGACTGGGGTGCAGAGGACAGTTGCAGAGAGCAGAGGTTGGAGACTGGGGTTCAGATGGATCTTATAGAGAGCAGAGTTTGGACACTGGGGTGCAAAGGACTGTTGCAGAGAACAATGTTGGAGACTAGGGTGGAGAAGAATTGTTGCAGAGAGAAGAGGTTGAAGACTGGGGTGCAGAAGTCCTGTTACAGAGAGCAGAGTTTAAAGACTGTTGTGCAGAACGACTGTTACAGAGTGCAGAGTATAAAGACTTGGCTGCAGAAGGGTCTTACAGAGAGCAGAGTTTGGAGACTGAGGTGTTCAAGGACTGATAGAGAGAAGAGAGGTAGGAGACTGAGGTGCAGAAAGGTAGTTGCAGAGAGCAGAGTTTTCACACTGAGGTGCAGAACTGTTGCAGAGAGCAGATGTTGGAGACTGGGCTGCAGAAGGACTGTTGCAGAGTGCAGATGTTGGGAACTAGGGTGCAGAAGGACTGTTGTAGAGAGCAGAGTTTCGAGTCTGGGGTGCACAGGACAGTTGCAGAGAGCAGAGGTTGGAGACTGAGGTGTGGAAGGCCTGTAACAGAGAGCAGAGTTTGGAGACTCAGATGCAGAAGGACTGTTACAGAGAGCAGAGGTTGGATACAGGGGTGCAGAAGGATCTTACAGAGAGCAGAATTTGGAGACTGAGGTGCAGAAGCACTGTTGCAGAGATCAGAGGTTGGAGACTGGGTTGCACTAGGATAATTGCAAAGAGGAAGGTTGGAGACTGGGGTGCAGAGGATCGTTGCAGAGAGCAGATTTTGGTAACTGGGGTGCCGAGTCCTACAACAGAGAGTAGAGTTGGTAGACTAGCCTGCAGAAGGTCTGTTACAGAGAGGAGAGGTTGGAGACTGAGGTGCAGAAGTCCTGTTACATAGAGTAGATGTTGGAGACTGGGGTGCAGAAGGATCATGCAGAGAGCAGAAGTTTTAGACTGAGGTGCAGAAGGACTGTTGTAGAGATCAGAGGTTGGAGACTGGGGTGCATTAGGATCGTTGCAGAGAGCAGAGTCTGGAGACTGGTGTGCAGAAGGCCTGTTACAGAGAGGAGAGGTTGGAGACTAGGGTGCAGAAGGACTGTTATGAAGAGCAGTGTTTGGAAACTGGGTTGTTGAAGGATCTTACAGAGAGCAGAGGTTTGAGACTGAGGTGCAGGTGGTCTGTTACAGAGAGCAGTGGTTTGAGACTGGGGTGCAGAAGGATTGTGCAGAGAGCAGAGATTTCAGACTGAGGTACAGAAGGACTGTTACAGAGAGCAGAGTTTGGAGACTGAGGTGTAGAAGGACTGTTACAAAGAGGAGAGTTTGGAGACTAAGGTGCAGAAGGACTGTTACAGGAAGCAGAGTTTGGAAATTGGGGTGCAGAAGGACCGTTACACAGAGCAGAGTTTGGAGACTGCGATATAGGATTGTTACCGAAAGCAGAGGTTGAAGACTGGGGTGCAGAAGGACTCTTACATAGAACAGAGGTTGGATTCTGAGGTGCAGAAGGATAGATACAGAGAACAGAGATTGGAGACTGGGTTTCAGACAGACTGTTACAGAAAGCAGAGGTTGGAGACTGGGATGTAGAAGGACCGTTACAATGAGCTGAGGTTGGAGACTGCGGTACAGAAAGACTATTACAGAGAGCAGATTTCGGAGTCTTGAGAGCAGAGGACTGTTGCTGGGGACAGAGGTTGTAGACTGTGGTGGAGAAGGAATGTTACAGAGAGCAGAGTTTTGAAAATGAAGTACAGAAGGATCTTACAGAGAGAAGAGATTGGAGACTGTGGTGCAGAAGGACTGTTGCAGAGTGTAGACGTTGGAGACTGGGGTCCAGAAGGATCGTTGAAGAGAGCAGAGTTTAAAGACTGGGGTTCAGAAGGACTGTTGCAGAGAGCAGATGTTGGAGAGGGGGTGCAGAAGGACTGTTGCTGAGAGCAGATTTTAGAAACTGTGGTGCATAAGGACTGTTACACAGAGTAGAACTGGGATAGTGAGGTGCAGAAGGACTGTTACAGAGAGCAGAATTTGGATATGCGGGGCAGAAGTGCACTTACAGAGAGCAGAGGTTGGAAACTGGGGTTCAGATGGATCTAACACAGAGCAGAGTTTGGAGACTGGGGTTCTAAAGGACTCTTACAGAGTGCAGAGTTTAAAAACTGGGTTGCAGAAGTATCTTACAGAGAGCAGAGTTGGGAGACTGTGGTGCAGAAGGACTGTTACACTGAGCAGATCACTGAGTCTGGGGAGCAGAAAACTGTTGCAGAGGACAGAGGTTGGAGACTGGGGTGAAGAAGGAATGTTACAGAGAGCAGAGTTTGGAGACTGGGTTGCAGAAGGATCTTACAGAGAGCAGAGAATGGAGACTTAGGTGCAGAAGCACTGTTACAGAGAGTAGACTTTGGAGACTGAGGTGCAGAAGGACCGTTGCAGAGAGCAGAGTTTGGAGACTGAGGTGCAGAAGTATTGTTACAGAGAGCAGAGGTCGGAGACTGGGGTGCAGAAGGACTGTTGCAGAGAGCAGAGGTTTTAGACTGGGGTGTAGACAGACTGTTGCAGAGAGTAGAGGTTGGAGATTGGGGTCCAGAAGGACTGTAGCAGAGAGCAAAGGTTGGAGACTAAGGTGCAGAAGGACAGTTACTCAGAGCAGAGGTTGGAGACTGGGATGCAGAAGGACAGACACAGAAAGCAGAGGTTGGAGACAGTTGTGCAGAAGGACTGTTGCAGAGAGAAGACGCTGGAGAAAGGGGTCCAGAAGAATCGTTGCAAAGAGCAGAGTTTGGAGACTGCGGTTCAGAAGGACTGCTGCAGAGAACAGATGTTGGAGACTGGGGTTCAGAAAAACTGTTGCAGAGAGCAGATTTTAGAGGCTGGGGTGCAGAAGGACTATTAAATAGAGTAGATGTTCGAGACTGAGGTGCAGAAGGACTGTTACAGAGATCAGAGATGAAGACTGGGTTGCAGAAGGACTGTTACAGAGAGCATAGGTTGAAGACTGGGGTTCAGATGGATCTTACAGAGAGCAGAGTTTGGACACTAGGGTGCAAAAGGACTGTTTCAGAGAGCAGATGTTGGAGACTAGGGTGGAGAAGAATCGATGCAGAGAGAAGAGGTTGGAGACTGGGGTGCAGAAGGCCTTTTACAGAGAGCAGAGGTTATAGACTGTTGTGCAGAAGGACTGTTACAGAGTGCAGAGTTTAAAGACTGGCTTGCAGGATGATCTTACAGAGAGCAGAGTTGGGAGACTGAGGAGCAGAAGGACTGTTACAGAGAGCAGAGGTAGGAGACTGGGGTGCAGAAGGGTGGTTGCAGAGAGCAGATGTTGGATTCAGGGGTGCAGAAGGATCTTACAGAGAGCAGAATTTGGAGACTGTGGTGCAGAAAAACTGTTGCAGAGATCAGAGGTTGGAGACTGGTGTGCACTAGAATCATTGCAGAGAGCAGAGGTTGGAGACTGGTGTGCACTAGTATCATTGCAGAGAGCAGAGGTTGGAGACTGCCGTGCAGAAGGGTCATTGCAGAGAGCAGATTTTGTAGACTGGGGTGCAGAAGGCCTGCTACAGAGAGAAGACTTTGGAGATTGGCATGCAGAAAGACAGTTATAGAGAGTAGAGGGTGGAGACTGAGGTGCAGGTGGACTGTTACATAGAGCAATATTTTGAAACTGGGGTGCAGAAGGATCGTGTAGAGAGCAGAAGTATCAGACTGATGTGCAGAAGGACTGTTACAGAAAGTAGAGGTTGGAAATTGGGGTGCAGAAGGACCGTTACAGAGACCAGAGTTTGGAGACTGCGGTATAGAAAAATTGTTACAGAAAGCAGAGGTTGGAGACTGGGGTGCAGAAGAAATTTTACAGAGAGCACAGGTTGGAGACTGAGGTGCAGAAGGATAGATACAGAGAGCAGAGGTTTGAGACTGAGGTTTAGAAGGACTGATACAGAAAGCAGTATTTGGAGACTGGGGTGCAGAATGCCCTTTACGGAGAGCAGTGGTTGGAGACTGTGGTACAGAAGGACTGTTACAGAGAGCAGATGTTAGAGACTGGGAGCAGAAAGACTGTTCAGAGGACAGAGGTTGGAGACTGGCGTGCCGCAGGACACTTGCAGAAACCAGAGGTTAAAGACTGGGTTGGAGAAGGAATGTTACAGAGAGCAGAGTTTGAAGACTGTGGTTCAGAAGGACTGTTACAGAGAGGAGAGGTTAAAGACTGGGGTCCAGAAGTATCGTAGCAGAGAGCAGAGTTTTGAAACTGGGGTGCAGAAGGACTGTTGCAGAGAGCAGAGGTGGAGACTGAGGTTCAGAAAGACTGTAACAGAGAGCAGAGTTTGGAGACTGGGGTGCTGAAGAACTGGTAAAAAGAGCAGAGGTTGGAGACTGTGGTGCAGCAGGACTGTTGCAGAGAGCAGACATTGGAGACTGGGGTTCAGATGGATCTTACAGAGAGCAGAATTTGGAGACTGAGGTGCAGAAGGACTGTTGCAGAGATCAGAGGTTGGAGACTGGGGTGCAGATAAATCGTTGGAGAGAGCAGATTTTTAAGACTGGCGTGCGGAAGGCCTGCTACAGAGAGCAGAGTTTTGGGATTGAGGTGCAGAAAGACTGTTACAGAAAGCAGAGGTTGGTAATCGGGGTGCAGAAGGACCGTTACAGAGACCAGAGTTTGGAGACTGCTGTATTGAAAAACTGTTACAGAGAGCAGAGGTTTGAGCATGGGGTGCAGAAGACTGTTACACAGAGCAGAGGTTGGATACTGGGGTGCTTAAGGATCTTACAGAGAGCAGTTGTTGGAGACTTGGGTGGAGAAGGACTGTTGCAGAGAGTAGACGTTGGAGACTGGGGTGAAGAAGGATCGTTGTAGAGAGCAGAGGTTTGAGACTGGGGTGCAGAAGGACTGTTACAGAGAACAGAGGTTGGAGATTTGGGTGCAGAATACCTGTTACAGAGAGAAAGGTTTGGAGACTGTGGTGAAGAAGGACTATTTCAGAGATCAGAGTTTGGTAACTGAGATGAAGAAGGATTGTTACAGAGAACAGAAGTTGGAGCCTGGAGTGCAGTAGGACTATTGCAGAGAGCAGAATTTGGTGACTGGGATTTACAAGGACTGTTGCAGAGAGCAGAGGTTGGAGACTGGGGTGCAGAAGGTTGTTAAGGAGAGTAGAGTTTGGAGACACGGTTGCAAAAGGATCTTACAGAGAGCAGAGACTCGAGACTGAGGTGCAACAGGACTATTACAGAGAGCAGATTTTGGAAACCTGTGTGCAGAAGGATCGTTGCAGAGAACAGAGTTTTCAGACTGAGGTGCAGAAGGACTGTTTCAGAGAGCAGAGGTTGGAGATATGGGTGCAAAAGGACTGTTGCATAGAGCACATGTTGGATACTGGGGTACAGAAGGATCGTTGCAGAGAAGAGTGGTTGGAGACTGGGGTACAGTAGGACTGTTGCAGAGAGCAGAAGTTGGAGACTGGTTTGCAGGAGGATCGTTGCAGTCAGCAGAAGTTTGAGACTGGGGTGCAGAAGCACTGTTATAGAGAGTAGAGTTTCGAAACTGAGGTTCAGATGGATCGTTGCAGAGAGCAGAGTTTGGAGACTGAGGTGCAAAAGGACTGTTACAGAGAGCAGAGATTGGAGACTGGGTTGCAGAAGGATCCTTGTAGAGAACAGAGTTTTCAGACTGAGGTGCAGAAAGACTGTTACAGAGAGCAGAGGTTGGAAATTGTGGTGCAGAGGGACTGATACAGTAAGCAGAGATTGGAGACTGGGTTGTAGGAGGACTGTTGCAGAGAGCAGAGATTGTAGACTGAGGTGCAGAAGCACTGTTACAGAGAGCAGAGGTTGGAGAATGGGGTGCAAAAGGCCTGTTACAGAGAGAAGAGTTTGGAGACTGGGGTGCAGAAGGACTCTTACAGAAAGCAGGGTTTGGAGATAGGGTCGCCGAAAGATCTTACAGAGAGCAGAGGTTGGAGACTGAGGTACAGCAGGACTGTTACAGAGAACAGTGGTTGGACACTGGGGTGCAGAAGGATCATTGCAGACAACAGAGTTTTCAGACTGAGGTGAAGAAGGACTGTTGTAGAGAGCAGAGTTTGAACACTGAGGTTCAGAAGGACTGTTACAGAGAACAGAGGTTGGAGACTGAGGTGCAGAAGAACCGTTACAGAGAGGAGATTTTGGATACTGCACTATTGGAGGACTGTTACAGAGAGCAGAGATTGGAGACTGTTGTGGAGAAGGACTGTTGCAGAGAGCAGAGTATGAAAACTGCGGTGGGGAAGGATTCTTGTAGAGAGCAGAGTATTGAGACTGGTGTGCAGAAGGACTGTTACAGAGAACAGAGTTTGGAGAAGGGGTGCTGAAGGACTATTACAGAGAGTAGAGTTTGGAGACTGGGTTGCAGAAGAATCTTACAAAGAGCAAAGTTTGGAGACTGAGGTGCAGAAGGACTGTTACAGAGAGTAGAGGTTAGAGACTGAGGTGCAGAAGGACTGTTGCAGGGAGCAGAGGTTTGAGACTTGGGTGCAGGAGGACTGTTGCAGACAGCAGAGTTCGGAGACTGAGGTGAAGAAGGACTGTTACAGAGAGCAGAGGTTGGAGACTCGGGTGCAGAAGGACTGATACAGAAAGCAGAGGTTAGAGACTGGGGTGCAGAAGGACCGTTACGGAGAGCAGATTTTGGAGACTGCACTACAGAGGACTGTTACGGAGAGCAGAAGTTGGACACTGGCGTGGAGAAGGACTGTTTCAAAGTGCAGAGGTTGGAGACTGGGGTGCAGAAGGACTGATCCAGAAAGCAGAATGTGAAGACTGGGGTGCAGAAGGACTGTTACAGAGAGCAGAGGTTGGAGATTGCAGTACAGAAGGACTGTTTCAGAGTGCAGAGTTTATAGACTAGGGTGCACAAGGATCGTTGCAGAGAGCAAAGTTTTCAGACTGCGATGCAGAAGGACTGTTGCAGAGAGCAGATGTTGGAGACTGGGGTCCAGTAGGACTTTTTTAGAGAGCAGATGTTGGAGACTGGGGTGCAAAAGAATTGTTGCATAAAGAAGATGTTGGAGACTGAGGTGCTTAAAGACTCTTGCAGACAACAGAGGTTGGAGAATGGGGTTTACAAGGACCGTTGCAAAGAGCAGAGTTTGGAGACTGCGGTATAGAACGACAGTTACAGAGAGCAGAGTTTGGAGACTGCGGTACAGAAGGACTGTTACAGAGAGCAGGGCTTGGAGACTGGGGAGCAGAAGGACTGTTACAGAGAGAAGAGGTTGGAGACTGGGTCCCAGAAGGAATGTTACAGAGAGCAGAGTTTGGAAACCTGGGTCCAGAAGGATCTTACAGAGAGCAGAGTTTGGAGACGGGCGTGCAGAAGGACTGTTACATATAGCAGAGTTGGAGAATGACGTGCACAAAGACTGTTACAGAAAGCAGAGTTTGGAGACTGGGTTGTCCAAGGATCATTGCAGAGAGCAGAGTTTTCAGACTGAGGTGCACAAAGACTGTTGCAGAGAACAGATGTTGTAGACTGGGTGCAGAAAGACCATTGCAGAGATCAGAGTTTGGGAACTGAGGTGAAGAATAATTTTTTCAGAGAACAGATGTTGGAGACTGTGGTGCAGAAGGACTATTGCATTTAGCAGAGGTTGGAGACTGGGGTTTAGAAGGACTGTTGCAGAGAGCAGAAGTTGGAGACTGGGGTGCAGAAGGACTGTTACAGAGATCAGAGTTTTGAGACAGTGTTGCAGAAACATCTTACAGAGAGCAGAGTTTGGAGACTGAGGTGCTACTGGAATGTTACAGAGAGCATAGTTTGGAAACTGGGGTGCATAAGGATCGTTTAAGAAGGCAGAGTTTGGAGACTGGGTTGCAGAAGGATCTTACAGAGTTCAGAGTTGGAAGACTGAGGTGCAGAAGGAATGTTACAGAGACTAGACGTTGCAGACTGAGGTGCAGATGAACCATTGAAGGGAGCAGAGGTTGTAAAATGGGGTGTAGAAGGACTGTTGCAGGTAGCAGGTTTTGGAGACTTGGGTGGAGAAGGACTGTTGCAGAGAGAAGAGTTTGGATACTGAGGAGCAGAACGACTGTCACAGAGAGTAGACGTTGGAGACTCGGGTGCAGAAGGACTGATACAGAAAGCAGAGGTTGGAGTCTGGTGTGTAAAAGGACCATTACAGAAAGCAAGGTTTGGAGACTGCAATACAGGAGGACTGTTACAGAGAGCACATGTTGGAGACTGTGGTGTAGAAGAACTGTTGCAGAGAGCAGAGGTTGGAGACTGGGCTGTAGAAGAACTGTCACATAGAGCAGAAGTTAGAGACTGAGGTGCAACTGGACTGTTACAGAGAGCATAGTTTGGAAACTGGGGTGCAGAAGGATCGTTTAAGAGTGCAGAGTTTGGAGACTGGGTTGCAGAAGGATCTTACAGAGTTCAGAGTTGGAAGACTGAGGTGCAGAAGGCATGTTACAGAGAGTTGACGTTGCAGACTGAGATGCAGATGAACCATTGAAGGAATCAGAGGTTGTAGAATGGGGTGTAGAAGGACTGTTGCAGGTAGCAGGTGTTGGATACTTGGGTGTAGAAGGACTGTTGCAGAGAGAAGAGTTTGGAGACTGAGGAGCAGAACGACTGTCACAGAGAGTAGACGTTGGAGTCTCGGGTGCAGAAAGACTGATACAGAAAGCAGAGGATGGGGTCTGGTATGTAAAAGGTGCATTACAGAAAGCAAGGTTTGGAGACTGCAATACAAGAGGACTGTTACAGAGAGCACATGTTGGAGACTGTGGTGTAGAAGAACTGTTGCAGAGAGCAGAGGTTGGAGACTGGGCTGTAGAAGAACTGTCACATAGAGCAGAAGTTGGAGACTGAGGTGCAGTAAGAATGTTACAGAGATCAGAGGTTGGAGACTGGGGTGCAGAAGTACTGATACAGAAAGAAGAAGTTGGAGACTAGGGTGCAGAATTAAGGTTACAGAGAGCAGAGTTTGGAGACTCCAGTACAGAAACACTGGTACAGACAGCAGAGATTAAAGACTAGGGTAAAGAAGGACTGTTGCAGAGAGCAGATGTTGGAGACTTTGGTTCAGAAGGACTGTTAGCGAGAGAAGAGGTTAGAGAATGGGGTGCAGAATTAAGGTTGCAGAGAGAAGAGGTTGGAGACAGAGGTTCAGAAAGACTGTTACAGACAGCATAGTTTGAAAACTGTTGTGCAGAAAGACTGATACAGAAATCAGAGGTTTGAGACTGTGGTGCAGAAGGACTGTTACAGAGAGCAGAGTCTGGAGATTTGGGTGTAGAAGGACTGTTACAGAGAGAATAGGTTGGAGACTGGGGTTCAGATGTATCTTACACAGAGCAGAGTTTGGAGACTGGGGTTCAAAACGACTGTTGCAGACAGCAGATGTTGGAGACTGGGGTGGAGAAGAATCGCTGCAGAGAGAAGAGGTTGGAGACTGCGGTGCAGAAAGCCTGTTACAGAGAGCAGAAGTTAGAGACTGTTGTGCAGAAAAACAGGTACAAAGTGCAGAGTTTAAAGACTGGGTTGCAGAAGGATCTTGCAGAGAGCAGATTTGGGAGACTGAGGTGCAGAACGACTGATACAGAGAGCCGAGGTAGTAGACTGGGGTGCAGAAGGGTCGTTGCAGAGAGCAGAGTTTTAAGACTGAGGTGCAGAATGACTGTTGCAGACAGTAGATGTTGGATACAGGGGTGCAGAAGCGTCTTACAGAGAGCATAATTTAAAGACTGAGGTGCAGATGGACTGTTGCAGAGATCAGAGATTGGAGACTGGGGTGCATTAGGATCATTGCAGAGAGCAGAGTTTGGAGACTGGGGTGCAGAAGGATCGTTGCAGAGAGCAGAGGTTGAAGACCTGGGTGCCGAAGGCCTGATACAGAGAGGAGAGTTTGGAGACTGGCGTGCAGAAGAGCTGTTACAAAGAGGAGAGGTTGGAGACTGGGGTTCAGAAGGACTGTTATAGAGAGCAGAGTTTCGAGATGAAGTTCCTGAAAAATCTTACAGAGAGCAGAGGTTGGAGACTGAGGTACAGGTGGACTCTTACAGAGAGCAGTGCTTGGAGACTGGGGTGCAGAAGGATCCTGCAGAGAGCAGAGGTGTTAGACTGAGGTGCAGATGGACTGTTACAGAGAGCAGAGGTTGGAGACTGAGGTGCAGAAGGATAGATACAGAGAGCAGAGGTTTGAGAATGGGTTTTAGAAGGATCTTACACAGAGCAGAGGATGGAGACTGAGGTGCAGAAGGATTGTTATAGAGAGCAGAGTTTGGAGACTGGGGTGCAGAAAGACTGTTGCAGAGAGCAGAGTTTGGCGACTGGGGTGCAGAAGGACTTTTGCAGAGAGCAGAGGGTGGAGACTGGGCTGCAGAAAAAAATGTTGCAGAGAGCAGAGGTTAGAGACTGAGGTGCAGAAGGATTATTACAGAGAGCAGAAGTTGGAGACTGGGGTGGATAAGGACTGTTGCAGAGAGCAGAGGTTGTAGACTTGGGTGCAGAAGGACTGTTTCTGAGAGCAGTGGTTGGAGACTGAGGTGGAGAAAGATCATTGCAGAGAGAAGAGGTTGGAGACTGGGGTGCATTAGGCCTGTTACAGAGAGCAGAGTTTGGAGACTGGGGTGCAGAAGACCTGTTACAGAGGACAGAGGTTGGGGACTGGTGTGCAGAAGGATTGTTACAGATAGCAGAGGAGGGAGACTGAGATGCAGAAAGATTGTTAGAGAACAGAGATTTAAGACTGAAGTGCAGAAGGACTCTTACAGAGAGCAGAGGTTGGAGACTAGGATGCAGAAGGATCATTGCGGAGAGCAGAAGTTGGATTCTTAGGGGCAGAAGGATCGTTGCAGAGAGCAGAGGTTTCAGACTGTGGTGTAGATAGATCGATACAGAGAGCAGAGGTTGGAGACTGGTGTGCAGAAGGACAGTTACAGAGGGAACAGATAGAGACTGGGGTGCAGAAGAAATGTTGCAGAGAGCTGAAGTCAGAGACTGGGGTGCAGAAGGACTCTTACTTAGAGCAGAGGTTGAAGACTGGGGTGCAGAAGAACTGATACAGAAAGCTGACTTTGGAGACGGGGGTGCAGAAGGACCGTTACAGAGAGTAAAGTTTTAAGACTGCGGTACAGAAGGACTGTTGCAGAGAGCAGAGTTAGGATACTGGTATGCAAAAGGACTGATACAGAGAGAAGAGGTTGAAGAATGGGGTTAAGAAGGCCTGTTACAGAGAGCAGCGGTTTGAGACTGAGGTGCTGAAGGTTTATTACAGAGAGCAGAGGTTGGACACTGAGGTGCAGAAGGACTGTTACAGAGAGGAGCGGTTGGAGACTGGGGTGCAGAAGGATTCTTACAGAGAGCAGAGAAAGGAGACTGGGGTGCAGAAGGACAGTTGCAGAGAGCAGAGGATGGAGACTGAGGTAAAGAAGGATCGTTGCAGAGAGTAGAGGTTAGAAACTGGGTTGCAGAGTCCTGCTGCACCCCAGTCTCCAAACTCTGCTCTCTGTAGCTATCCTTCTGCACCTCAGTCTTCAAACTCTGCTCTCTTTTAAGATCCTTCTCCACCTCAATCTCCAAGTTCTGCAATCTGTAACGGTCCT